>NW_027133897.1:327500-490910 GCF_037392515.1 Haliotis asinina
AGCGGTCTCCACTCAGAGCCTACCATGCTGGTCACAGAGAAATCAGTCTGAAGTGGTCTCCACTCAGAACCTATCATGCTGGTCACAGAGAAATCAGTCTGAAGTGGTCTCCACTCAGAACCTACCATGCTGGTCACAGAGAAATCAATCTGAAGTGGTCTCCACTCAGAACCTACCATGCTGGTCACAGAGAAATCAATCTGAAGTGGTCTCCACTCAGAACCAACCATGCTGGTCACAGAGAAATCAGTCTGAAGTGGTCTCCACTAAGAACCTATCATCTGGTCACAGAGAAACCAGTCCCATGCATGTTGAGGAGGCAACATAGGAGGATTAAAAGATGAAGACACTCATGCGATAAAAACCCAAATAAGGAACACCTACATTCATCGCATCTGGGGAAAGAAAGCATGGTGGGAAGAGGAAGATGGAGTGTCTTGAGACAGGAATGTCTGACCAAAGACAGTAGATTACAAAACCCAGATACCTGTGAAACTGTGATACTGTAGAGCTCAACAAAAAGAGATGCTTGCACCATTTGGGTTGATGGGGAATAGCTACATTGATTACTTGAGTGAGTCAGAATAAAAATTTGGGGGTCAAACAATGTACTAAGATAATCGATTTCAACTAATAATTTCTTTCTTTCAGGTATATGCCTCTAAGTATGTGAATCCTACAGAATTATCTCCCTTGAACAGTTTGTTAAATAACAGTGGTCAAATCAAGAAATGCAAGCAAGTTCACTAATTTTTTACAACTACCCAAACGCTAAGATTTTACTTACTTATCTATTCAACTATTAATTTCAGTGCCAAGGGAACAATGTGAATAATACGGAAGCTGAATGAGAATTGAGGTATTGACTAAAGATAGGTATTTACTGTGACAATGATGCCGTCACAACAATGTTTAACTATTCATGTGAAATTTCTTACCTGACCTTTGGTTCAACACTTCTGAAATCATCTCTCTTGCGTAACTTTCCATTCTGCAACAGCAGCAGCATAGGGAACTTCTTTAGATCTTGGATTAGTCATTATCTACGAGTTCACTTTTGTGAAACTTTTTTCAGGGGTAAGAAATCGACATACCATATAGCTTTGCGTGAACGAACAAGAGGAGACGACTTGTCAGCAGTAAAGACAGTAAATTTGCAATTTAACATCATTAGACAAGACTGTGTGTCATTTCAAGATCGTAATGTTTTCGACCAGTCATCAAGCTAGAGTAACTGCAAACGTTGCCGAACTTGTTAATGTGCAACCCCTGATTGGCGGAAATAAACCTACGGACTATACCGTACATTAATACATGCAAAACCGGGACACAAATATAGCTCAAGAAACCGCTTAGGGTATTTGTCGTGAAGGGAGAGAATGATGAAACTGCATGGTTTGGTTTAACAAACGGAAGACTTTGACAACATGATTCACGGCCTTGTTTGTTGAGTCACCAAAGATGCTTTCGATTTGCGGTATGTAAATGCCTCCACGAGACTCATACGTACTGACACACTATGATGGGTACATGGGCCTGTATATCGCTTCACAGGCTTCGCATCAATATCATTTTTTGTTGGAGATGTACGGTAATTGGGGGGAATCACTGAAGTGTTTCATATTTTGATACCAGAGAGACACGACGCAAATGTAGCCAGGTTCAGTGACAGAGTTTTATGAATGCCCCGCCCAAGTGACGAAGATATATCTTTAGAAATAGATGTCAGCTTCCTGTACGCAAATGTAGCCAGGTTCAGTGACAGAGTTTTATGGAAATGAATGCCCCGCCCAAGTGACGAAGATATATCTTTAGAAATAGATGTCAGCTTCCTGTACGCAAATGTAGCCAGGTTCAGTGACATAGTTTTATGGAAATGAATGCCCCGCCCAAGTGACGAAGATATATCTTTAGAAATAGATGTCAGCTTCCTGTACGCAAATGTAGCCAGGTTCAGTGACAGAGTTTTATGGAAATGAATGCCCCGCCCAAGTGACGAAGATATATCTTTAGAAATAGATGTCAGCTTCCTGTACGCATATCAATTTGAAAATATAAATTAATTTAGTTACATTTATGTGCACTGAATTGGGTGGGTTTACTTAGTGATATTTTTTATGAATATTTTCACTTTACACTGCGTCATAAACGCAGGTTTTCCGCGTCAAGGGGAACCCTACTCCCCATCTCTGTGTTCTTGAGGTCAGGAATATCCTTACACAGGACCTCAAAAGTAGTGCAGTGCAATGTCTGCTCAACAGGAATGAAACTAAAGTACTGTCGAAAATAGAAAAAAAACTGGTTTAGGCTGTTATCATGTATGCCTCAAAATTACAAAACTGCAAATAACATATATCGGAATAACTCACTTTGGTCTAACTGGACATTCAGTGGAATCAGTAAAAGGTTATCCAGAGAAGCATGCATGTTTACTTGGTAAAACTTAAAAACAAACAAACAAGTAGCTGCTGAAAACAATAGATCAGACTGCAGATGGCAGTTGGGTCACTCAGCCAGGGATGACGACGAATCGTCGACTCACCTCGTCGGCACAAAATGCATGCGCTGCCTACTGGCACAAGGGACCATCTCAAAGATATTTTGTGCTTTTTTCATGTGTGTTGAATATGTCTCATCTATTGAGTAACATCTTACGTGTATTTCTTTCACAAGGTTATGTTGAGATGTAAAAGAGCATGATGCTTGATATAGAAAAGCATCTTATTAAATGTTTCAAAATATATAGGTAGCATGATCATTCGAAAATCGACAGGACTGGATATTATTTGTAAATTGTTAAGACATGAACTTCCACAGTTTTATTCCCCTAAAGGATCATCATATAGCAGTCTAAGTAAACTTAGACCAATTATCCATGATTATGTTTAGATGAAGTTTTAATCGATTGCATGCGATAGTAGCCGTAGCAATCGGCAAAACATGCGGGTGGGGTACACCGTACTGGTGTAGGTCTAAGTAAACTTAGACTCAGTACTTTCCGCTACACTCCACAACTGAGTCCAACAAACCCTAGTAGGAGGTCACGCCATGCAACCTTTGAGCGACCAATGACCGTCCAATCAAACGCGAGAAGGCCGATAGCAAGGACGTTTGGCTGCATATTTAGGGATGTGGTCAAATCAAGCCCTCTGATTGGTCGACGCTTGCTATCGTCCGCCATTTGTGCCAAGATCGTTTTGTTGAGGGTCAAAATCGATGGGCTTTCAGTCGACTTGAAGAAATAACAATAAAGAACCGGTAGGTGTCATGGGTGGGATCAATAGGCCAATTACCCATGATTATGTTTAGATGAAGTTTTAATCGATTGCAAGCGACAGTAGCGTAGCGATCGGCAAAACATGCGGGTGGGGTACACCGTACTGGTCTCCGGCCTTGTCTAGATATATTGTACTGTGAAGGGGTTCAAGTCGAGGTTCATCTAAAAAAATTCAAATTTTTAAAAAATAATCTTTAATCTTCACAATGACATATGCGCTCCTGCTAGATTTTGTTAGACTCAGTAGTTTTTTGTAACGAAAAGTACTTAGACTAAGTTTGCTTAGACTGATCATATATTTTTCGATATCTCTGTCCCGAGCCCGACGTCAATCATTGTCTGCTACGCCCGTCCTGGTTTTACTTTTGAGACGATGCCACCTTTCTATAGTGATAGTATGACTCCATGGTAGCTACATCTTGAATCGTTTCAGCATGAAATGTATTATTTTTTTACTTCAACTATTGTTAATATGAAGCTAAGTCCAATTTCAAAATGGGCATTTAAAAAGTGTTCTTTGTAATACAAATCATCGCACACTAATTTGAATAAAGCCACGGTTTGTTCAAAATAGCATCTTTGAAAGGCATTTTAGAAGTTGACTATCCATAGAACTTGGTTTTTCTTGTTCCAAATAAGTCGTTTTGGCCTTTGAAAAAGTTTGAATTGCTCATTTCTGCACTAATTTCTCCTCAGTAATTACGTTTCCTGTCCCCCTACCACTGGAACTGTAGTTAGGCTGAACTTAGTTTAAAAGATAGTTCACCTTGTCACATATCAACTACAGAGATGAATGTGAAAAAGCAGTTTTTTCCCAGTTTTCGACACTACTTTGGTAACTCTTTGATGCACGCAACATCCTCATGCTGCGATACAAGAGAAGCCAGATTGTGCAACAAGAAAACAGATTACTTTTGACCATAAAGAGGCTGAGAGATTAAGAGGCTGAAACAATCTCTCAGCCTGAAACTGAGTCAAATGAGCAATCACCCATATCAGGAATAATCAGCAAGCCACTGATTCACCTTAAAGACTTTGTAGTGTGTAAGAAGTAATTATACACTAGGTGTTCGACAATTCTTCTTGTGGCACAAGAAATTATAAGTCTCACTGAGAAATTAAACTTACTTTGAGAGACATTGCTTTGTTTGCTTTCTGCTTCAGTCACAACCTGTAAGGTTCACTTCCCTCAGGGAAAAATGTTGAATTTGCAATTTCGCTGGAGGTGCTATCGCTTGTTTTGAGTTTTAGGATAATGCCAAATGTTGATAACTTATTTTATTGACCATCTATAAGGCTCCGGCAGTGTGAAATAAAAGCGTGGGGAAGGGAGGGCAGGATGTTACAGTATGTTGTATGGCCTAGTTTGGCCCATGTTGTAGTGGAATAAATGCGGGTTGCTGGACATCTGTTTCTGTGTCGCCTCTCTCTTCTCGTGTCAGTGATGACTGTGATGATGAAATGAGACAAGCCAGCGGGTGGATCTGTCAATAACGCTAACGCCTTCTATAATACAACTTATCTGGGTATAAGGATAGTAAAATTAGCAACCAAATATCTAGATTCTGTGTAGATTTGAGGTCTGGATGATTTCTTCAAGACGTGAGAATAGAATGGCATGTAGAAAGGCACTTTAAGTTAGTTAAATCTGTGCAATGATATGTTAAAAACCCCTCACAACTTAGGTTTTCAGATTTTTAAAGAAGTCTTTGGTTGTAAAGGGCGATGCGTATCGTAATGAATTGTCAAGCAAGAATGGAAACGTCATCCAGTTTTATACTGTCTCGCTAGATTTAGCTGATTTGTTCTTTAAAGCTCAGTATTCCATTTGCATGGCCTATCTGTAATGGCATATGTCAAGCAAGTTAACGAGCCTGATCTCCCGATCCCGTTAGTCCTCTTTAATGACGAGCACTGTTAGTGGGCCTTCGTGGATCAAGTGGTATAAGAATCGTAAAAAAATACGTACAGAAGTTGTCATTCATAAAATATCCTACCCGTCTTATGTTCTCGTCTGACTGGATATCACTTTCATCACACAAAAAGTTGCAGGGAAGAATGATCACCGCTCTTGTGAGTGTGTAAAACGTACTCGCCCAATTCCGATCACACATAAACAATGTCCACCCATAGGTCTTCGTTATTCGACATTCAGTTTCAACTCTCGACCAGACAGATAAATGCATCTCTGGTTGTCTGATGCGCAGAAATCATTGTCTGCCCAGTTACTGTTAGTGACCTGATGTCAGACTGGGTCGAGGGATGCATGCTGCACGTGCAGCACGAGGAAAGTCTGCTGACCCAGGCTGAGAGGGTGGATAAGAAATACACAACACTCTGGTTCTGTGTATCTGACATGTGCAAATGTATATGTAACTGTATGTTATTGTAACTGTATGACTGTTCTTAATGAAACACGATGATTAAAAATACGGCATCTAATGGGTATGTAAACTTGCGCTCGTCAGAAATCTAATGTGTAAGTATAATCTCCTGGCATCATAGTGCATGCAATGTTTAGCGTGACGTCACGCTTCAGATGACCCCCGGATTAAAGATGCGCGATGATATATAAAACGGGCCAAATTGTGCATGTCATCGCAAGCCAAGAGTTTCATTTAAGAAAACGTTTGTGGCTCATGCTAATTGGTCCATTAATCAAAGCTATAACATTCATTCGCAAAACCGTACATAACGTTTTATGATAGATACAAAAAATCGTGTCAATTACAAAAAGAATGCCTGATTCAATAAACTTCTTTTGAACTTCTCTTAATTTTACCCCTTTCTACCTTTACTCACCAAACCGCCTTGCTTCGACGTGTGCCACCGGAAGTAGGATACACATTTTCGCAAACACCTGGTATCAATCGCTACTTGATAGTAATTCATCAACACCTGCTTATAATACTTTACATGTAGCAGGATTTCTCGTGGCTATCGAAAGGGCAGATTCACTGGATGATAAGTTCCAGTTTCACAATTTCGGGTATTTCTTCAACAAGATGGGAAAGAGTGTTTACATTAGGTGTATTGGAAACAAAACCAGCAGCCGTTATTAAGGAAATTCAATAGGTAGATATTGATTAATTTCATGAAGATATACTGTTCAATCATTAGCGAGAGCAAACAATCGTTTATTGTATTTTAGGCCACCGGCCCTTATGCAAGATAGTTACATACAGTGTTGTGACACATGTTGTAGGGATTTACATGAGGACATGATTAATTGTAAGTGCTCGTTAATTAATACCAAACATTCATCGATTTCTGTTTTTAATGACCTGAAACAAACAAACAAACAAAACATTTTAGCCACGCCCACTGGTATGCATATTTTTGCTTTGAGAGTTGGGCTGTCTGTGACTGTGACTTCATGCCTGTATGCTACTTTTCGTGTTTTATCGCGTTGCTGCACATCACCCAGAATAATGCAAGACCAAGGGGCTTTAATTTTGTATGAATGATTTCTACTTTCAACGGACGGATGATACATATGTTTGATTGGCATTCAAGAAGTTGATGTACAACACGAAAGGCATACTTGCTTGACAACTGACCAAGTATTTTACTGAAACGTCGCTTCATAACATAATAAAGAAGTTGTTATCTGTAACGTGGCATACCTGTCTTGTCTGATACATCGTCTGGCTGTCGATGTTTGGCGACCGACGATTGGATACTAGTCTATTATCTTCTCGTGTACTGACGGGTGAAGATGTATGATTCCCGGAAGTGCAGTATCCTCCCCAGAAGTTGTCACAGGTGCTCGACCTGAACGTTAACGGTCCTTTAGTTTGCTGACATTTCCTGGCAGATAGTCGATGTATGACAACCATGCTGTATTCGGTAACTCTCAGTGACGAGTAACTTGCCTTCTGTCAGCAGCTGTCAGGTATTAGAGGTGTAAGAACAGTTTCTGAAACTTGACCTTTACACAATGACATGTACATATTGTATCTCCTTGTAGCCCTGGTACCACAAGTCGTTATACATTGGGTTCATGCGTCTATAAAGGTTTTAGTTACAGTGCCAAACTGCTTTGGGCAAAATGGCTGACCGTTTTCCGCGCCTCTGTCGCGCGCGAGGTTTATGCACGTGATGTCCTTCACCCATGAAAGAGAGTTATCTCCCCTAGTTCTCTAGAACACAAATACCACTCACTTATTAATATAATATGAATATGAACATAAATGACTGTAGGAGAGTGTGATTGTGGATGTGGGATAAAATCGTAATCTCTTTCTTGTTGGCTTCGCAGTTACTTTTCATCACCAAGGTGACGCTCCACAAATCCCATTTCTGTCGCTTTTGTGAATTATCAATGCAATAATGATAATAATGATGATAATAAATTGAAAGAGCAAGCTCTCTTTGTGGAGTCTAATGATACTGGCATGGCGAATGGACTCGACAAATGCAGTAGTCTGTACTTTGTCTCATTTGAAACGTACGAAGGTAGTTAATGGTGGATCTTTCAAGTTGCAGTGGGGAAGAATTGTTGAGCTTCTCGTTGAAGATCATGCCTACACCTTTCTTGGAATGAAACGTCGAGCCAAACTCCAGAATGCCCAGATTCAAGACAAACCTCGTACAGAGTATAAAACTCGTTCAGAGCTAAATGCTCGAAACAAGGCCAAAGCATCCAAGGTCTCCACCAGCAGCACAACCCTTCTGACACTCTGGGTACTGCAAACACTCTGGGTACTGCAAACACTCTGGGTACTGCAAACACTCTGGGTACTGCAAACGGCTGCAGTGTTGGGGAATGTGCATATTCTCAGGAAAGTTCTTGTTGGGGTTGACAAGGCATCGTTTACTGGAAGAAATCCCGTTGGCTCTACCCAGCTAACACGCGACGTTCCCACAACGTTATGTTTACGTCAGGGTTTGGTTACGTCGGGAAATTACGTAACTAGGACGTTATTAGAACGTCCTAGGATAACGTCATATCACAACCTTGCCACGTTACACATTACGTTCTCGCTACGTCCTTGCAACGTATTTTTCATACTTTGGTGTAACGTACTTGTAACGTTGTGAGGACGTTCGTTTCATATATTTTGTTTACTTGACCTGTTAGAAGGTGTTTGTATTTGCAGTTGACCATCTAATTATTTATCAAGACGATATTGAATCTAGAACAACTTTTGAATAAATTTGTTTTGTTTGCTTTGTTAAATGCGTTCAACTGAAGCAAATAGATAACTTCACGTTTGAAGGTTATAAGAATGTCATTTACAGACGTTGTTACAACGTTACTGTTTACGTAACCAGGACGTCCTAACAGCGTGTATTTCAGACCAAGGTGCAACGTTCGGATAACGTTGTGAGGACGTTCTGTCCACGGCTTGCCAGCACTGACACATTGGAACATCGTTACATCTTATTCTCATCATCCCGGAGCTTACTTGATGGAATATCATATTTAACAGGATCGAAGCATGTGATATCTTCTATTTATATTACCATATAGATCTATCTCTTCAGTATATAATGAAGTTTATTCATAGTATTTACCTTATTTTTGTTGCATACAATTTATTATTATATTATACACTTGTTGTAGTGCTCTTGACTTCACTCATTTCAGGGAAGTTATGAAACATGTTTCCTTCTAGATCTTTTAACCCACAAGATCCAGATTGAGGCACATTACACATGACTTCTTCATGTGACGTCATTGCCTGTGCGAGCACTTTCCCGCTCGCTGACATCACACTTCTCGCGCGGCTGCCAGTCCTACGTGTACAGGGTTCTGTGTCTGTTCCTCACTTTTAAAACGGGCTCATCGCCATAACAGTGAGTATTTTGTTTATTGTTTTGCTTAGATTAGTAAATTATATGTATTAATTCAGAATGTACTCATTAAGAATAATGAAACTGACTCTTGATTAGATCTATTTACTTGTCCTACTTTTTACACATCCGAAATTCACAGCGTCATTTGATATATTTTTTTAACTGTAAAAATCGGATAATTACTCGGAGTTCTGAATTTCTAAATAACATATTAATGATCACTGACATCAGTTTTGCATGAAATCACCAATGATAATTCTGAAACTTTGCCGATGAACCTAGAATCGGCTGGGATGTTTTCGAAAATACATGCTAACACTAAGTACGTTTAAAAGTTCCGCCATTTTGGATACTGAGTAATGTTTACATACCATATCGTACGTGGATTCAGGGTAAGCGATTTTATTGTTTGAGTGTTTCTGTTTGTCTGAATAATATTTACATAAATATAGTCATATTGAGTGTAGAATATCACATCTGAAACCGTTAGTTGTTACATAGGTGTTATTAAACGTATGGATAACTGTCGCATGCTCCAAGGCGGTACGGAGGCCCATGGCTAGGCCCATGGATGTAATTCTATCCTTCAAAGAGGCAAGTCTAGATAAGAGGACATTTCTGCCTTGTGAAATACCATTCCCCTCCCTCAACCCACCCACGTGGTTATCGTTTTGAAATGAAAAAAATCCGATTTTACACCACGTAGCATTTTCGGAAATTTTCAGACATCTAGCCGTCTAATCATTTGCTTACAGTGGCTCAATACGCTTTGAATATTCAGGGGAAGAGTATCGTAGCAGGAAATAGAAAATTAAAAATAGATACGATGCAATCATTTGATCATTCATAAAAAACTGTCATGTCAGTGCAGCGTGACACCATGACTGACGCAAATCACGCAGAACGACAGCAGTAATTATCGGTATTTCTGGCTTCTTCCGTCATTTACAATGCAAAGGATAAATACATATAAATACACAGAGAGTCAGAATAATTCTGATTACTTACGTCTCACTTTCATGTACAAAACATACCTAAATCAAGGAAACAGTGCTCGCAAAATCCTGTGTACCCATGTCAGCGAGGCCGCTTTTTTGAAAGAAATCGGCCCTCGATAGTGATGTCACACGTAAACATCGTTGCACATGTTAGGCAATTTCTTGGAAGTGAAGCTCGGTTGAACAAGAGTAAACACAATGGCCATATCATTCCGACTGCACTTTCAGCATTGTGATTGATATTTTTCGTTCAGATACTTTTTCGTGAAACTAATTCCAGTATCTCCATATATCCTTGTTCATCATCATCATATCATATGTGGATATAGGGTATGCGTTTTCATTCATTGAAAGCTTTTGATTGTTTGAATATTTACACGGGAAATTGACTCAGTAGTGTACTATAGGATCTATCACAGTTTAAGCCTCTACACAACTGTTATAGGATCACACGTAGCCATTACTACAACATGTGCTTCTGTTCCTGTGATGTACAATATTCAGTATGCTGGGACACGTATTGCAGTTTCATATGAACAGGCTAATAAACAGCAAATTAATTCAAAGTTATAAGTAAAACTGATAATATTAATGAACATGATTTGTACATTTTCTGTGTAATGTTATAGCCGTATGCAGACAACAAAAAAAAACCCCTCGGCATTCAGGGTGTTAAAAATGTAACGGCATGTTCTAATCTTGTGCTTTTGAATAATATTTAGTCTTAAAGCTAAACTATTCTTTTTTCAGATGCACGCTGCCGCTGGGAAAGATGAGGAAGTGCAAGTCTAGAATGAAACGTTTCTTAGCAATGCATTATACTGGAATAAATGGTTCAGTGTAAACAAAAGAAGAATCTCTGTTATATGTTACCAGGGCTCAAAGTAGACAGTTTCGAAAAATCCAAACCACACATTTATAATTGCCGAAATGAGTTTTCGAACTGTTGATCACTTTACCTTTTTTTCAGCATTCGTAATTTAAATCTAACAAAAACAACGGAAACTATGACTTTTAGCCCTGGACAGTGTTATGATCATGGTGACAACAACCCAGAAACCTAATACAAATATTTTATCCTCAGACTACTGTTCGTTCTGAGTACGTATATACCTAAAAAAAAACTATAAATAACGTTGTTACAACGTTATGTTTATGACGTCACGAGGACGTTATTTTTGGGTCGTATGAACGTAGAAAATAACGTTGTGACAATGTTATGTTTATAACGTCGCGGGGACGTTATTTTGGGGTCGTGTGAACGTAGAAGATAACATTGTGAGGACGTGTTTTCGACTCCACAAAAAAGACGTAAGTGGGACGTTATATGCTGACGTTCTGGGGACGTAAACGTAACGTTGAGACAACGTCCTCAAAACGTACTTTTGTTAGCTGGGAATGGACTGTGTGTAGAGGGGCATGGACCCTGAGCTGACGATGAATCTTACCAGCCTGACTGTGCCAGGATCATCCAAACCCTCTCTGCGACACTTTGATGCTAATCAGTAAAATATGGAATGGAACCTAGATAGGATCCAAGAAATGACGATGCTGACAATGCTTTGACGTTGACGTATGTGATTTTATTCATTTTAAGCATGAACTAATGGAGTGTCTGACATCATTGTAATGGTTTGGCGGTGTCGTTTTTTGAGTTTCTATACAGTCTTTACCATTGGAAGACTTTTTTCATATCTTTGCACTGAGGGGGTCCGTACTTATTTTCCCCCATAGTTCAGACCCAAAGCTATTGAGTGTCTGCTATTAAAGGTCACATATACTCTAATAGGGTACAACCGCAAAATCACTTGCTGACATCGTTATAAATGAAACCCCGTCATTACAAAATGCTCATTTCGATCTTTAATTACCTTAAATCGACCTTTTTGTCAACAGTGCAAAATTCTCAGCCGCAAACGAAATTTCAACCAATCAGAGCGGCGCGTCTCCGTGACGTAATAGTGGGTATAGAAATGAGGGTCTGTGCAGTATTCATCTACATTTCAGGGGTTTGTTTTCACCGACTTATAAAATCAAAATTACTTTCTACTCGTACTAAAATATGTATTTTCTTGATGGACATTAGGATTTTACATGACATTGCTTAAACCATAACAATTTCACTCTTGGAATCGGTCAATATAAGGGGGTGAATATAATATTAGTTATGATAATATTGTCACTTCGACTTCGTTATATCAGTGCAAAATCCTTTTGGTCAGCAATGTGTAGTAAGCAGTCTTGATTTTATAAACTCGATGAAACTTGAACTCCATTTTCTATCCTGGAAGCGTGGTAGGGGGCGAACCATCCGATTTAGTACAAACCACAGGTTTCCACATAGCTCACTTCGCACACACTAACAACCAATTTAAGCACACACTGTGGAGTCTGGTGGAAATCTGTGCATAGTGACACCATCACCCGACCCCAAGGAACAATTGACAGCAACACAACAATTCGGCATGTCTTTGGTGACGTCGAGAAATCAGCAAAATGACGAGCTTCCAATAAACCGTTCCTTCTATGACGTCACTGTAGGGCTCTGTGCTTTAGTTTGCGGGCGAGGGAGAAGCAGACGGCTTTTTAGTAACTTTTAAGTGCTTGGTATTAATTAACCACAAGGATTTAAAAAAAGAAAATGGTGTTTCGTTTATGACTAACCAAACTTAAACCAAACCTAACTTTCATGTGCAGGGATAAGAGTACCAAATATTTGAGTTTAACCTGCGTGCGTGACTGTGCCATTGCTGAGGTCACGTTCCCTGTTGTAGGAAGACTACTCTTCGTCGCCAAAGCCTCGAGGTCATTGTTTTCCAGAGCCTGTCTCTTGGTTACATCCTGCATGTTAGGGAGACATTGAACTTTTCATTATCATGTGTCTGTGGAATGTATATAAGTTCAGCAGTAATTAATGTGTGTGTGGATCTACCGTGCTTGTACACGAGGGGCTGATTCGAAATGACGTATGTTGCCATGTGCATTCATGAAACCCTTCAAACGTTCCGTGTTAAGCATCGTTTTTATCGTCTTTATTCTGACAGAATTTGTTTACATAGGGTTACATAGCACTTCAGGACTCTTAATGGATCTTTTCAGAGAGAATCTTCATCTTTATCAGTGAAAACCATTTCCTCTTCAATTCATCTGTGAAACTACGCAGCAAATTGAACATTGCAGACGTTATCATGTCAGGTAGTTTTGCAAGACAACAGAAAGCACTCGTCGCAGATCACTCCAGTAAAAGTACCAATGTTGTAAACTTTGGATTTTTTAAAGAAACCACGGTATTCATGTCAACATGCGATACCCACGTAATTGTTTACGAGTAACAAGTTTACGCTGGACCAGAGACCATATACCGGGATATGGTCTCTGGCTGGACTGAAGCACGACTTCTAATCAGGACAGAAGTCTATCATAATCCGATCCCATGTCATCACCATGGATCGAATAGCCATGGGTTTCCTCACATGGGTTTATCAACCATACGTTTGTAGAAACAATATCACATACATCTATTTATGTATTCATTCAAATCTTATGGTGTTGGGCACTGTCAACCTTAGCGCTAAAACTACCCCAAGTTTAGGTGCTGACATGTCGTATTTTGTGAAGCGGAATATTTCGTTCCGTATCCGAGTACGTGTTATTGTGATGAGAACCGGATGTAAACAATGTCATATATCATGTGGCAAAACATAACGAAACTGTTATGTGGTAATTTGAAGACTGCAGTTCTAACTGAATTGTCATACTGCAAAATAACATTGGTGACGAGGATGCCAAGCTCACAAGGAACCCGTAAATGGGTAAATTGCATTTTTGCTCAGTGCTCAGTGACAAATCATGAACGTGGATGAATTAGGCGATGTTTGTGCGATGCCGCCATTCGACTTTGGTGATGTGAGCAATGACAATCCGTTGGAAAGCTTAGTTAGAGGAGTTTTAGGCATTTGCTGGCAGCAAAGAATTCATTTGTTGAGGAAGGAAAAGCCGATAATCAGACACAAAGGCGTGCACTACTCTTGTATGTAGCCTGATCTGGACTTAGAGATGATTTGAAAACTTTGCAAGATCGGGGTTCGTCTCAAGAATATTTTAAGGCAATAAAGGCTTTGAAGGAACTTTGACTGTCAAACCTACGAGACATGTTTTCAGGAAAATGAAGCAGACCGATGAAACAGTTTCACAATATGCAACAAGGTTACTGGGGCATTTGAAGACTGCGAATATAATGATGTTATAAACCGGATTCGTGATTATGTGGTTGAAATTTGCAAGTCAGACCATTGGGACACAAGTTTCTAATGATCTTTCATTTAAAATGAAAATGGCTGCAACATTTGAAGGTGTCCAGGATCGTGTGTGTAATGTATTGAGGCTGTTCACGCTATTCACATGCACTGGTCTAATGCATGGCAGGGTTAGTGACATGACTCGACAGCCATCTTCCGACCTTGATGTATCTCTACCTGCTCTTTTGGGGGTAATTAGAAGTGTGTGAAGAGGAAGGTGTTGTGTGGTGTTATGCCAAGGTGATGCACTTCGATTGGCAACGAGGATAAATTTTGCGTCCTAGAGCAGTCGGAAGATGCTGACATTCGGTTCGGTCACTGAATATAATGAAGACAAAGACTAGAGCGAAGACAGAGCGTCTGTCACATCATTTCGAGGCTAATGGGATAGTGGATGAGAAGAAGAAAAAATTATATTGCTGAGTGTCTGTAGGAGTAAAACATATTGTTTAATGAGGGATTTACTTGCACCAGCAAAGCCAGGAGACAAGAAATATGATGAGCTTGTGGAAATTGTGAGGAAGCACGGGAATCCGAAACCATCAGAGATTGTGCAAAGGTTCATGTTTCACACACTCCGTAGGAAGGTCGCCGTGTCAGTGAGTGCGTTGCAGCACTCAGTAAATTATCTGAAGTCTGTAATTTTGGAACTTATCTTGAAGATATGTTGAGAGATAGACTTATTTCAGAGAAGTTTGTTAGCTAAATTCCTTGACATTTGCAAGTGGGAATTGGCACGAGCAGTAGAAACTACCACAGCTAAGCATACAGCGGATTTACAGGTCGAGGTAGAGGTACACATCAAGACAGAACGATGCTCATGTTGTTGATCACTGGATTGTCTGGTCCAGACTCGAATATTTACAGACCGCCGCCATATAGCTGTAATATTGCTGAGTGCGGCGTAAAACTAAACTCACTCACTCACTCACTTCTGGCACGCAACTGGATTAAAGCACTCCGGCTTGAACCCAGCGATATTGCAAAGATATTTACTTTAGATCAAGACAAGATGGTGGAAATTAACCAAATATAATCTGTGTTTTTGAATCGTTTGAGGAATTACACAGCATTGTGGACAAGTATCCAGCCTTGTTTTCTGAGGGGTTAGGAACATTTATAGGGGTAGAAGCAAAGATTTATGTGCACGCTGAAGTGAAACCACTGTAGTTTCGGGCTTGTCCAGTGCCTTATGCCCTGAAGGAGAAGATTGAGAAGGAACTGGATAAATTACAAGCGGAAGGCACCTATGAACCCATAGAGTTTTCAGAGTGGGCTGCTCCCATTGTTATGATTGTCAAGATAGATGCAGAGATTAGGATCTGTGGAGATTACAAAGTGATTGTTAATAACGTTTCAAAATTGGATGATTACCCCATACTCAAGACTGATGAGTTGTATGCAAGTTGCAACACTTGGATGGGGTGAAGAATTCACAAAATTAGATTTGATTCAAGCATACCAACAGAATAAGTTAGAAGAAAACTCCAAGAAGTATGTGACTATCAACACACAAGGGACTGTATAGGTACAACAGGTCACCATATGGAGTGTCTTCCACACCAGCAATATTCCAAACAAGCATGGAAAGTCTATTAAGAGGGCTTCCCAGAGTGTTAATGAGAGTGGATGTCATCCTGATCAGGGGACGTAATAGGAAGGAACATTTGGCTACACTAGACAAGGTGTTATATAGACTGTCTGAGGCTGGATTGAAACTGAAACGCAAGAAGTACATCTTTCTCACGCAAGAAGTGGTGTACTTACGACACATGATTGTTAAAGCAGGGATACATCCAGTACCAGAAAAGGACATGGCCATTAGAAAAGCTCCAGAGCCAACCTCAGGTATGCTCAACTACCATAGAAGGTTTGTGAGGAATCTCTCAACCATATTAGCACCATTGTATCAATTATTACAGAAGAAATCAACATGGTCTTGGGGACCTGAACATCAGAAATCCTTCAAGTCCAAGGAATTGTTGTGTTCAGCTGATGTTCTAGTGCATTTTGACTCATCAAGGGAGTTAACACTGGCCTGAAACCATTTTCCATCAGGAAAGAGGAACTGACTTCTCATGTTGGATGTATACTGTGAGGAAGTTGAATCATGATCCAATGTCAAGGAAGAACTATGATGATTAGTGAGTTACATCAGACCCATCCAGGTATTGTGTGCATGAAGGGTCTAACTCGTTACATCTGGTGGCAAGGAATGGCTGCAGAGCTTGAGTTTTTTTTTAAGAAGTGTACAGTTCGTCAACAGATGCAGCCTGCATCACCTAAGGCTTACTTCCATCCTTGGGAATGGCCAGAGTTACCATGGACTAGGATACATGTGGATTATGCTGGTCCGTTTCTTGGCAAGATGTTTCTAATAGTCATAGATGCTCACAGCAAGTGGATTGAAGTTGAAACAGTTTTAGAGGCAGTGTCAACTTCCACAATCGAGAAGTTGCGAAGAATGTTTGCTGTTCATTGACCAGTCAGTGACAATGGTTCAGTATTCACCAGTGAAGAGTTTGAGTTGTTTCTGACAACCAGTTGTGTGAATCATGTGAAAACTGCACCGT
The DNA here is from genome assembly GCF_037392515.1 of Haliotis asinina. Classification (NCBI taxonomy): domain Eukaryota; kingdom Metazoa; phylum Mollusca; class Gastropoda; order Lepetellida; family Haliotidae; genus Haliotis; species Haliotis asinina. The sequence continues at coordinate 344,449 of NW_027133897.1, forward strand.
ATCATGCTGCGTCAAATATACTTGTAGAGAGAGCTGTTCAGAGAAGCGATGAAGACTAATCCTAGAAGATCACTCAACACGAGACTGTCAATTTTCCTATTTCAATATCGAATAACACCACAATCTTCAACCGGTACAAGTCCAGCAGAGTTACTCATGGGGTGACGTTTGAAAAGCCATCTAGATTTAGTTTATCCTGGCTTGTCACAGAGGGTGAAATCCACACATATAAAACAGAATATCATGATCAACATTCTCGAGACAGAGACTTTACTGTTACAGACTCAGTCTATGTGAAGAACTGAATTGGATACCAGCAACTGTAAAGGAGAAAAGAGGACCAGTTTCATACAGGGTAGAACCATCTGATGGCAGAGTCGCCAGGCTTCATCAAGATCATATCCGTCAACGTACTAACCTATCAGCTGTTCAAGAGAGGTCCTGGAATCTGTCAGCACTGCCGACTACAGTGCAAACTTGTACACCAGAGAATTTACTAGTAGACCCTATCACCACAACCAGAAGTCCAGTACTTAGGGTTGAGTTCAGTTGTATCACCTGTTAAATCATCTGAGGTTGTAGAAATACCACAACAATCTGTGTGGTGAAGTCTGCTTGTGTAAAGCCTGACCCAGTGATGAGACCACCACGAAGAGAGAGGAAAGCTTTGAGTTACCTGAAAGACTATGTGTGCTAGCAGTGTAAGTAATCAGTTTATGAATTTTTAAGTCCAGTGACTAGTTCTATGGTGAAGGGAATTTTTTGACTTTTCAGTAGTGATTTCATGTGAACAAGAAGATGTTGATGAAGATACACTACAACATGAAAGATATGAACTTTAAAGTGGGACTGTCACATAGGCTCCACAGAATAAGTGAGCAGAAGATATTCAACAAGAATAGTCCTCAGACAGGGGAAGTTGATAACAGTTACCATAGTTACTCCTGTTTCCACTGTGGATAAGTTGGTCACTACTGCACAGATTCTGCTTGTCCAGCAAGAGGTCAACATTGTCAAAGGTGTAAAGTTGACCATTTGGCTTCTAAGTGCTATTCAGACTTATTCAGAAAGCCATTAACATCAAAAGAAAAGAGAGCTAGAAATTGTTACAGTGACAAGAAAACTAAAAAGTAATCACATGGCCATGGTGATGTGAAACATTTCAAAACTAAGAAAACGGAGATATCAGTGATAATGACTGCCAAGGATATGCTTTTTGTATGAGAAGCAACGTGCACAGCATGAACGGGAATGGTGACAGTAGCGAAGTCGCTCCAGTGACTGTGGGTGGTGTTGACATTGACGTTACTGTTGATTCTGGCAGTGATAGTAGCATGATGGTGACTTGTGGAACTATTTAAAGTCTAAAAACATCTGGTGTGTGTCACAGAAGGGTGCCAAAAAGTTATTCACGTATGCCAGTAGGACTCCATTGAATTTGAAAACTCTAGGCACTTCTACAGCAGATATAGTAGCTGGCAAGCACAGGACAGATGCAGTGTTCACTGTCATTGATGATAGAGCAGAACCTCTCCTCAGCAAAGGAACCACTGTGAAACTTGATGCGCTGAAGATTGGACTTAATATCAGTACGGTGCGTTCTTCACTAGAGATTCCTGAGTGCCCCAAAGTGTTCCTTGGCATTGCCAAACTGAAAAAAAGGCAGATTAGGCTGAAAATTGATGCAGAAGTTTATCCCATTGCTCAGCCAATACTGTGTGTTCCATTTGGACTGCGTGGAAAGGAAAGGAACTCATTGCGAAGGATATTATGAGCCGGTGGAAGAACTGACCCCATGGCTGAATCCTGTTGTCATCGTACCAGAGGCCTCGGGTGACAAAAGGCTAGGCTTGGATATGAGATGTGCAAGTGAAGCTGTCTTGAGAGAAATCCGCCCCATACATACAATAGATGAAGGACCTGAGTGAAAGCAGGGTCTTCTTGAAGTTAGACCTGAAGTGGGGCTTTCATCAGCTGGTGTTGCATCCTGAGTTGTGGACCATTACAACCTTTGTCACTCATTGTGGACTACATAGGTATGAGAGGCTGCTTTAAATGCTGCACCTGAGATATATCAGCATGGAATACAGAAATTCTTGCAAGGAATCCCAGTGTTTACCAACATTATCGGATGACATCCTTGTCCATGGTACCTCCACAGATGAGCATGACAAGCAGCTTGAGCAAGTTGCTCAGAGACTTTCATCACAGCATTTGTCCTTGAACATGGACAAGTATGGGTTCAAGAAGTCCAGCATAAGATTTATCGGGTACCATTTGTCAGATAAGGGAATTGATATCACCAAAGACCAAGCTGATGTGAGTGCAAGACAGTCGGATAATGCGAACATGGTCTGAAGTTTCTAGGGACTAGTAAACGTCTGCTCTCGATTCATCCCTGATCATGCAGCATTAGCAGGGACAACTGACTCAGAAGGAAAAAAACAGCCGTTTATGTTCAGAAATGATCAAACTGGGTCATTTGAATCACTCAAAGCTGCCCTTGCAGGTAGTGAAGCTCTAGGCTATAAAACAAGAGTTGTTGTGGATGCCAGTCCTACTGGACTGGGCAGTACTTGGACAAGAACAGACCGAGATATCATGACAGATCATCTCATATGCAAGTCATTTGCTTTGTGATATGGAAAGCAGGTGCGCACAAACTGAAAATGAGGCTCTAGCCTTAGTTCGGGCAGGAGAGAAGTTATTAATACGTACATGGGATATCATTTGAGTTCGTCACAGACCACAAACTCTAAGAAGCAATATACTCACTGAAGTCCAAACCTTGTGCTAACATAGAACGCTGGGTTTTGCACCTGCAACAGTACGATGTCAAGGTTGAGTTTGTGCCATGACAGAGCAACATAGCTGATCCGTTGTCTAGGTTGATGAGAAGTCGAGAGAGAGCTTCTGCAAGTGTTGGTGAGTTGGAACGTGTGTGCCAGTGTATTGATTCTTGTGATTGGAATAATTGTGAATTGAAGCACTATGTGATTGTGAGTTCAATATTGTGCAGGATAGGGAAGTTGGTGTTATGAAGTAGTCGCATTGTGATTCCCACATGTTTGTGTCCCTGAGTTCTGTCACTTGCACATGAAGGGCACCTTGGAATTGTTGGTACAAAGCAGAACCTGAGATCCAACGTGTGGTGGCCAAATATGGATAAGGATACAGAGAAGTTCTGCAAAACATGTCCTGGTTCTCAGCTGGTCACCAAGCTGAGTCTTCTAGAACCTGTTCAGAGAAAAGTGTGGGGAGAACCTTGTAATGGACTTACTGGGTCCATTGCCATCTGGTGACTCGATTTTTGTGATAATCCACTATTGCAGTCGCTGCTATCAATACAAGGTGATGAAATTGACCATGGCACAGAAAACCGTAGATGTTCTTAAACATTTGTACTCGCGACATGGATTGCCTGTGTCAATCTACTGTTATAACAAACCTCAGTTTATATCTGAGGTGAGGAGAGATTGTCTCAAGGACAATGGTATTGAACACTATCAAGTAACCCTTCGTTGGCCTTAAGCTAATGGTGAGGTGGAGAGATAAGATCAGTCTCTAGTAAGGAGACTAAAGATTGCTCATGCGACAAAGGAAAACTGGAAGGAGGCATTGCAGGTACATGTCACTCAGCCCTGTGCATCTCTCCACACTGTAACGGGGAAAAGCCAGGCTGAACCGTTGTTTGGAAGGAAGAACTCAGTTACCTGTTTTCATTCCTGAATCCATTGATTATGAGGTTCATGACCAAAACACAGAAAAGAAAGGTTCATCGAAATTGTATGCCAATGAAAAACACCATGCTGCAGGGTCCATAATCGTTCCTGGAGACAAGATGTTGCTTAAAAGAGAACACAGTAGTAAGGTATATGCGCCTTATTTCCCAACACTTGTTGAAGCTGTTTCTAAGGCAGGAAATATGGTGACTGCAAAGCGAGGATGGTGCTCAGTTTAGGTATGTGAAGCCATCAGTCATAGCTGAACAGTCTGACAGAATCAACAGGTACACAAGTAGATAACAATAAATCTAAATAATCAGAGAATGTGGATATTGATCAGTGTCCTAGAAGGTCTGATAGACAGAAGACTGTTCCGAAGGGGGTTGATGACTTTGTTATGCTTGACAGATTGGAGATCTGATTGGTTAACCAGTACAAGACACTATTATGGATGACAACTTCTTTAATTCTTTTAACACGACGTTTCAAGGCTAATTCTTGCCCCTTTGTCAGGTGGATAATGAACATAGGTAACATTGCAGAATATATACTGGTATACATGAAGCCAGAGAGGTAAGATGTATATACAAGCACATAAATGTAATTAGGTATGTACAATCACAGAGGAGAGATGAAAGGAGGAAAGTTTTAACAGTACATAGTTGTTTACACAGCTGATAGATTGAGAGTCTATGAGCTAGGATCTCGGTGTTTTTCCAGTTGATGGAGTGGTTTGGATAGTTGACGATGTGTTCAGAGAGGGCCGATTTCAGATCTAATTTTCTTACTGAAGTTTTGTGCTCTTTGAGTCTGATGTTGAATGGTCTGCAGGCTTCACCTATGCATCTACAACATAAACTGTGATTGTGGCAGAGTTGTCCTTCTTGACAAACAGAACATCCATCTTTGCGGATCTTTTCCTTGTGCATATGAGTTGGCACAGGATGTTTAAGATAATCTCCGATATTTGGAACCGTAGATGATGGGAGCATATGTAGGTCTGCTTTACAAACATTATGAATATTTTACTTCTGATGATGACTTATCTGTGATACTGAATATGTGTTAGTCTTATAAACTCCTTTGGACTTTTTCTTGTTAAGAGAGGTATGTTTAATGCCGGTGATATAAAACACCAAAGTTAAGTGACAGACACTATCGAAATAGAGTTGTCTCCCTAATATTGATTTGGCCTTACCACTACTAACAAAGTGTTGTCACATGTAAACAAGATATGTCAACATGACATGCCAACACACCTTGAATGATAAGAATAAATATTAACTGATTCTTGACGTGATCCAATGATTAATTGTGGGAGCAACCATTGGTGCTTGTCCATTTTTATCCCGTCGGCATGTATAGGGGGGGGGGATATAGTCGACGCCTCATCCATCCGTCCGTCCGTAATCATTTTGTTTCCAGAGCATAAGTCAGAAAGCGTTCAATATTTTTAGACCAAACTTGATAGATATAGTAACCTCAGCCTATGGTTGTGCCTTTTGCTGTTTACAGAGTTTTTGGCATTTTTATTTGTTTGGTTTTTCCATGGAACATTTTGGTGTTAGTCTAATGGTGGGGTGGGCTTCGTTTCCGGAGCAGAACTCCAAAACCGTTCAATATTTTTCTGTAAAACTTGGTAGATATATCAGTCATCAATCAGAAGCTAAAGTGGTGCATTTTGCTATGTACAGGTTTTTGTGATTTATTATTTTCTCTTTTTCCATGGAAACGTTTCGGACATAGTCTGAAAATTGAGAGGTGTGTGTCGTTTCTGCAGCAGAACTCAAAAACTGTTCAATATTTTTGTGCAAAACTTGGTAGATATATCAATCAGAAGCTAAAGTGGTGCCTTTTGTTATGTACAGGTTTTTGTGATTTATTACTTTCTCGGTTTCCATGGAAACGTTCGGACATAGTCTCAAAATGGAGGTGTGGGCTTCGTTTCTGGAGCAGAACTCGAAAACCATTCAGTATTTTTCTTCAAAACTTGGTAGATATATCAGTCTGAACCTATAGTTGTGCCTTTTGGTACGAGGGTTGGCTGAAAAGTTCTCAGCCTGAGTGGTTTTTCCCCACCAGGTAGAGACAGGTGTTTGCCACCAATGAGGACAATCATTTAGTGAATCATAGACACAAGAACTACAAACGTACTAATAGTTTTATCTCAACTACAGCTCTTTTGGTACACCTACCCTCTGAAATCATCAGAAATGGACAAAACTGAATACAGGGCAGTCATCAAGTACTTGCAAAAGAAAGGGATGTCCCCAACACAGATACATGCTGACATGGTCTCCACTCCAGGGGATGATGCTCCTTCATTTTAAAAGAAGTGGGCTGCAGAATTTAAGCGTGGCAGACAAAGCCTTGATGATGACCCATGCTCAGGAAGGCCTTCAACAGCAACCACTCCAGAAAACATCACGCGAGTGCTCGATATGTTGATGGATGATCGACAATTGACTACTCGACATATTGCTAGTGTAGTGGGCATCTCTCATGAGAGGGTTGAGCATATTATCACCAACGAATTAGGAATGACTAAAGTTTCTGCAAGATGGGTGCCAAAGCTCTTGACAGCAGAACAGAAACGTGTCATGTTCCAGACGTTCCTTGACAATTTGCGTCGTTTTGAAGCAGATCCCAATGATTTTGTGGCACGATTTGTAACCATAGATGAGACCTGGATACATCACTTTCAACCAGAAACAAAACTACAGTCAAAACAGTGGAAGCATCCTGATTCACCAGCTCCGAAGAAAGCCAAGTCTGTTCCTTCAGCTGGAAAGGTGATGGCATCAGTCTTTTGGGATTCCAGGGGTATTCTGCTCATTGATTATCTTGAAAAAGGTCAAACTTTCAACGGCAGATACTATGCTGATCTACTGAACCAGTTGCGCTAAAGGTGTCCTCTTCCACCAAGACAATGCGCCTGTTCACAAATCGATGGTGGCCATGTCAACAATCCGCGATTGTGGCTTTGAACTTATTGACCATCCTCCTTATTCACCTGATTTGGCTCCTTCTGACTTCCACCTGTTCCCCAAAATGAAAAAGGAACTTGCCTGTTGCCATTTTGCAAGTAATGATGACGTCATTTCCGTTGTGACTGATTTTTTTAGGGTAGCTGAAGAAGATTTCTTCCTGACAGGGATTTGGGCCTTGCAGCATTGCTGGCAAAAGTGTGTGAACTTGGAAGGGGACTATGTAGAAAAATAAATTACAAACGTGGACTTTGTAACTTTTTTTCACAGTGAGGCTTACAACTTTTCAGCCAACCCTCATATATACAGGTTTTTGCGGTTTCTTATTTTCTTGGCTTCCATGGAAATGTTGCAGACATAGTCTGAAAAGGGAGAGGTGTGTTTTGTTTCCGGAGCAGAACTCAAAAATCATTCAATATTTTTCTGCAGAACTTGGTAGATATATCAGTCAGAAGCTGAAGTGGTGCCTTTTGCTATGTACAGGATCTTGTGATGTGTTATTTTCTCTTTTTCCATGAAAACGTTTCGGACTTAGTCTCAAAATGGAGGGGTGGGCTTCGTTCCCAGAGCACAACTCGAAAACCATTTCATATCTTTCAACAGATCTTGGCAGATACATGAGACAGAATTTGAAATTGTTGCTTTGGTGGTTACAGATATATGGCATTTATAATTTTCATGAATTCCATGGAAACAATTCAAACTTAGTCTAAAAAAATAATGAGTTACTCTCAGATTATTTGTCCATTCAAACGTGGGTGCCGGGGGGATATGTCATCTTCTGATGACTCTTGTTAGTTATGGCTGTTTGGTAAGATGTTTTCAGATATTTCTCACATTTCAACAGTTTCAATCTAAGAGGAAGTTGTTTGTTGATTGCTGATTTTAGACACTGAAGTAGCTGTAGATTGTTTTTGTTATTTTGCTTGAAGCAAAAGGACAGACAGCAGTGAATCGCCTGCTAGCCTCTACTCAGGATGGAAAGCGTTGCCCATTTACACCCAACTGGAAAGGGTAAAGGAACACTGTATGAGTAGGTAGAGAAATACTGTCGCAAGGACACTCCAGGGGAAAAGGGTGAGTTTGTGATTCGACTTAATGGAATCTGGAACATGTGACCTTACTGGCATTTCACTTGGTTTGCATTACACTTTTGCCTTTCGTTTCAGGAGGGTTTCTGTCAGAGTTTCTAAGAACTTTCGTTCCAAGATTACTGCTGTTTTATGTTTCTGCGTGTTTGCTTGTACCATTAGGAGGACCACATTTAGAATGCCTCATGATTTGTAAGGAAATAACTTACAACCGGAATTGACGTCGCATGTCACGTGACAATCACAATCTGCATCACATCCTTCTCTGCTGATTGAGCTACATAAGGCTCGATAAGAAAGGGTTGCAAATTTAGAGTATAGGGCTGTCTGCTATTCTCGTGGGTTTCCTACTCTCACATTTTCTACCGAGATTGCCGATGGGTGATACTTAGCGGTTGTTTACATCATTGACCGGTAACTAGGAAGTGGACCACGTCTGTGAATTATCAAAGTTTTGCAATGTAACGAATACTCGTGAGTTTTAACCAACTTGGAAAAATCCTAATTATCCCCGCCCTTTCCGATAAGATTCCCCTTCCTTACACCAAACAGCGTTACTTTCTCGTTATGCCGCGAGAATAGGAGAAGCCTCGAAAAGTCAGCGGCGGACAACCATATTTTTCATCGAGCTCAAGTGCGATGATACACCTGATGGATCAAGCAGTTGATAGATGCAGATGTTAGAGGAGGAATCTCTTCATTTAAAAACAAAAAGCATACATATGAAAAGAACTGTTTGTATTATTATCCGTAAGTAACGTGAGAATAGGAGACGCCAGTATAACACTTGTGAACTTGAAGTTGGTTTGATAATAGTAATATTAGCAGGATGGACTGCTTGAAATTGATTTCTCATGGTAGAGAGGTGTCACAGGTGTAGGGCCGAGGTGTCACAGGCATATTTCTCATTGTAGAGAGGTGTCACAGGTGTAGAGCCCCGTCCATGTTCAACCGGAAGTTAGTCAGTATCAGCTGCCATTTCCTCGAAAGACGGCCAATCTCGGTGGAGAGTGACTCCCAAACTTCATCAGATTTTGATATTCGCAAAAAGTAAATGTTTTTGGAATCGATTTGCCTTATAAGCTGAGTGGTCATGTATTATACCCTGTTTATCATTTGGTCATAACACATGATATTTTATTTACATTTGAGGCATTTCTTGACACAACATTTGGCATGAATCAGAAAGTTGAGAAATCGACCACATTCAATGTCTTCACAACATAATCAGTTGATTTGATTTCACATATTGTGCTTTTCAGACGAAGTGAGGTTGTGTAGCCGCTGTGTCAAGATTTTAGTTTCTGTCAATTTCATGCAAACTTAGATACTCATAAAGACAATAATGTATGTGCCGATGGTAGATGTTCATGTAAACATGTCAAAATGTACTATGTGTGTAGTTGGGGGTCCTGTTATTTAACAACTGAGGTAGGACCTTGATTTGAAACATGCACCTGTGTATTGAGTGACATATTTGGTCCGATGTTTCTCTTTTTCCATCAAACTTTCAAAGCAATGCCACATTTTGAAATGCTACGTGGCCATCTGTGCGCTTGAATCTGTTTTCAACCTTATCCATGAAATGTCATGATGGCACAGCAAAGTTAACCATCGAATCGCCTGGTTTTAGATATCCTTTTTCTGATTCTTTCAAGTGACGTGTGTTTTTAATCCCATTAAACTCATTAAACAGGGCAGTTTTTGAAGAAATAACTTTTGATCGATTCTCAAACACGATTCTTTGTCTGTCATCGCCTGATACAGTATGACAGCTACAATATGCAAATGAGTTATACATAAACATGATGTTTATGTGTCGTGTATTCAATATAATGTGCTGTATTAAAGTTTTGAGACACACCTTCCGATGGTGATGGAAGTTCAAGCGAGATTGTTTCAAGTCATCTTGAGTTCAGCCATGATATAGCATTGTGATCAAAACATTGACATGTCTTTCTTGACTCTTTTATAACAATCCCACCAAACACATAAACATCTATTGTCAACCAACTAAATACAACTGACTATGCTTATATACGTACACATTGTCAGATTTAATTAAGCTATCTCCAAGTCAAATGTAATGGGGCGCCTAATGAAGGAAAGGTTACCCATGTATGCCAAAGTGATGCTGCCCTTCAGTGGCTATCAGGACACTACACACTCAAAAAAATATGTGGTAAATTCACAAGTTTCTGCTAATAGTGCTGTGACTATGTAGATAAATATTTGAACATCTACAAAAAAACAACTAAACAAAAAAGAAAAAATCCCACAGACACACAATGTCAACACCTCAGCCAGCTTATATGTAAGGTATGTCCCGTCACAGGTACCCTATGGTCAGGGTGTTTCGTCACTTTTCTTGAAGTCTTAAAACTTACTGATTGACAGTTTAAAAATCTCTTTCAAATTCTTTAACTTAAAGGACCACTAAACTCAATTTTTTGGTACTCTTTTTATCACTGCATATGAAAGACTATTGTTTAGCCATAAACAAAACACCATTTTCTTTTAAAAAAACCCCTTGTGGTTAATTAATACCAAACACTTAAAAGTTGCTAAAAAGCCGTCTGCTTCTCTCTCGCCCGCAAACGAAACTGCAGACAGGTTACGTAACTCTGTCGCCAGAGCCCTACAGTGACGTCATAGAAGGAACGGTTTCCAGTTAAGTGTATAGAAAATGTGTAGGAAGCTCGTCGTTTTGCTGATTTCTCGACGTCACCAAAGACATGCCGAATTGTTGTGTTGCTGTCAATTGTTCTTGGGGTCGGTTGATGGTGTCACTATGCACAGATTTCCACCAGACTCTGTAGTTTGTGCTTAGATTGGTTGTTAGTGTGTACGAAGTGAGCTTTGTGGAAGCCTGTGGTATATACTAAATTGGATGGTTCGCCCCTACCACGCTTCCAGGATAGAAAATGGAGTTCAAGTTTCATCGAGTTTATAAAATCAAGACTGCTTACTACACATTGCTGACCAAAAGGATTTTGCATGGATATAACGCTTTCTTCCTCGGAAACGAGGTTGTGTTCGAAGTGACAATATTATCGTTCGTAATATTATATTGACCCCTTATATTGACCTATTCCAAGAGTGAAATTGTTATGATATAAGCAATGTCATGCAAAATCCTATTGTCCATCAATAAAGTACATATTTTACTACGAGTAGAAAGTAATTGTCCCTTTGTAAGTCGGTGAAAACAAACTTAAATAGCATTCATCCCATGACAGGGCGCCGCCATTTTTGAAAATTGTGAAGTCAAATCCATTTGAATTAATGAGATTATGTATGGTTTGTTCTGATCAAGTTGGAAAATCAAAACTACATAAATATGTATTTGAATCATTACCAAAAGGAGTTTGCATGACACAACCTGTAACATAACCTAAGCGAGGTCGGGGTCGAAGTGAAAATACTGGGCGATAAATTTCTTCACTTGCTAAATTTACTTTGTTTGTAACGTTCACTCACCAGTATGTAGACACTTGTCAATATACGTCTTTATACTTGGACTCATAATCCAAATTACTTCATAATCATACTTGCATGCATTTTGAAACTTAATAAAAAGAAGTGATCTGTGAATGTATAACAGGAATGTAATATGTAGACATTTCATAGTTTTCCTATATGAATCATAATTCGCATGCACACCCTTGTGTATGTCGTCTGCATCATTACACTTAACGACGAAAACAATGACTGTTGAAAGCTACGACAACTTATAAAAAACAAAAATGCAAATATTAAGATTAAAGTTATAGGAGCAATGTCAGGCTATTACCTTGTTTGAGGAATGTATCCATCAATATCCACAAAAACGAGTGATATATAATTCATCTGCAGATTTCCCAAGTGATGTGTCTTTTAACAGTCTAATATACGAAAACGTGATGTATCGTTTCAGGTTTTTCACATTGCTGTATAGTTTCATTGGTTACCCAAGATAGCACACGTGGCAACTAATTGCATAATGTGTGTCATTCTTTTTAAAAAGTTATTTAGTTAGCCAATAATGAGCAATCAATGTATTGGCGGTTAATCCTTTGGAAGAAGGGTGTTGTTTTACATAGACACAGACATGACAGAGTATATTCAGTATAGATTAGTAAATGTACATACATAAACACTACCTTTTGACAAATCCCCCATTTAAATCCCCATAAAACTAATTAATCAATCAGCGTGTTATCGGTTAATCCTCTGATCGATCCAGACACAAGAAATGCCAAATGGTGGCCTTTGTCGGGTAATATAAGTGGCGTTACCACTAATTATACCTGTTATAATTTCATTGACTGAGCATCAAGTGAGTGATAACAATAACATGTAGGTTTATACCACCTAACACAGATTACAACCTAGTGACAGCAAGTGATTTTGACAGAATCGTCTATGAAAACATGGGTTGTAACTCGAAAATTAGGCAAAGCAGGAGACAAAACTAAATGATAGTAGATTGTGAGAACATATAGCTTTCATGTTTCTCAACAACTTTCGCAATTTCAGATTTGTACAAACCTGTAAACGAAATAGTTTAACCCCTGAAATGTAGATGAATACTGCACAGACCCTCATTTCCATACCCACTATTACGTCATGGAGACGCTCCGCTCTGATTGGTGTAAGTTTCGTTTGCTGCTGAGAATTGTGCATTGTTGACAAAAAGGTCGATTTTTGGTAATTAAAGATCGAAGTGAGCAGTTTTAATGACGGGGTTTCATTTATAACAATGCCATCAAGTGATTTTGCATTTGTACCCTATTAGAATATATGTGACCTTTAACTTTACTCCAAAGTAATTCATATGGTGCCTTTGAAGAAATCATTTTCATGAGATTTTCATGACCCCACTGACCTTGATCACCTTGACCAAGTACAACCTTTGTTATACTGAAAATTTCATTCACTCTCTCTCCCATTTCAGCGAAACTGAAACAGTGTGTCAAGGCGGACTGGCAGAATGCACCTCAAAGGTACTGCCACCTGCCCAGGAGAGCTTCATCCTGCCCCAAGCAACCCAGGAAACTGGTAGGAAATGAAATCTTGTTTTTACTCTTTTTTTGAAACAATTGTGCACTTCTATACATGCCCTTAAGTTAACAGAACAGCCTTAAATACACTGTGATGTCTTGTCCCCTCCCAGCACCTTCTTGGCTATTCTTGGCTGGTGCAGATGCCCCTCCTGATTCCTTTGACCATGTACAACTCCCTCTAGCCTGAAAGTTTCATTCAGTCACTCACTCCCATGTCAGCCAAACTGGGCTGCTCCCTCTTTGATTCAAGGCAGACAATCAGTGTGCACCTCAGAGGTGCTGGCAGCTGCCCAGGGGGTTTCATCCTGCCTCAAGCACCCCAGAGGACTTGTCAACTTTCTCTTCATATTAGCACATCCCATGTCATTCAGTCATAGATTCTAGCTCTGTGATTGCTCAGCAGTGGCACTGGTTTCTTTTCATCTGATGTAACCAGTTGCTTGGTTGGTGCGTTGTTTAACAACACTCTCTGAAATGTTACTACTGTATGACTGTGCAGTGTAAGTTATTGTGTCTGGGCACAAATGTTCAGTGATCGTGAGCATTGATCTATACAATTCATAAATGATCCCAAGTTGTTCAAGACCAATGCTAACCCACATCTTCATGTTACCAGACTTATTTTTCGGCCATCGGCAATATGCACACACTCATACTTTTATACTTGCTGTGGAACTGAGCTTGTATGAAGAGATGGAAAAGCATGTGTTGTAAAAACATGTTTTTAATTAGTGAGCATGTTAAGTAGTAGATGGACTTTTCAAAACCAGTGTGAAATAGGAACAGGAATGTTTAGAAACAATTGTAGCTAAGACCATACATACTAACATGGTTATCCTTCAGTGAATAACAACCTGAGTATGTTTATATGACAAAATGTTACGGATGTCAACTTCTTCTTTATTGTTTTCACAATGTTTCTGGGCTATTCCTTGCCCCTTCCACCTGATGACATTTTGTTGTATATTAGAATACCGACTTCTCAATGCCTCTCAAGAACCTTATCAGCTGCAGACATTTGAGTAAGTTTATATCATCTCCATCCACATGGCCAGTAACTGATTGTAATTATCAGTACACACCAACTACAAGTATCAAACTGTTAGAAGCAAACACCATTACACCATGGATGCCAGAATGTCGTGAGTATTTTCAAGTTTTAATGCACAGTAATTCAGATTAAAGTCATGTTCATCACGTTGACACTTAATGACAGTTACTTATTCATTGCTAGACTACTGGAGAACAATGTGAACGTTTTCAATGTGCAGGACTGAATATATATTCCATTGTACTGTGTCAGCTCTTGAAAACTGTTAACTAGTTATGACATGATAGGGTTCAGTGAAACGTTTGAATGTTCAAATCATGATTCCCGTGTGGACCGGGGACAGAATGTGTCCCTAGCACCCCATTGCTTGTCGTAAGAGGCGACTAAATTGGGCAACCTGTTTGCCGTGGGTTGTGTCCCGTGTCGGTGGAGGACAGGATCCTGGTGGTTGAGGGCAGTTGGGCTTTTAACTGCATTCCATTTGCCCAACACACCACTTTGGCCCTTACTTCACCTAGACGGGTGGTTGAATTGACCCGATTCAACCAAACGGCTGGTCATGCTGGACTGTGTATGTGTCATTGCACAAATTTGATTTGGAATTGTTTTGAATTTTGGCCTTGGCACTACTGGTGATCTGTAACTTTTTTTATTGCGAATTATGATCATATGAACTTTGCCTAGAGTCTTATGCCAGAAGGCAGTTGCTCATGGGCCAGTATGGTAGATTAATTATTTATAATTCTTCTACTGGAGTATATCATCCGGGTATCCTTGGTGCTGCAAGCTGGAGGCCTGCTTGCTTTAGCATTGTCCTTGTGATACTCCGTGGTGGGTGGGGACTTGGATCATGAAGCATATGACACCAACCAGGGCTTATGTAATGCCCCCCAAAAAATACAAAACGTCCACTTGAAACTGATCCTGTTGATACTGACCACAGACTGTCTCTATCGATTGAGTATTGGCCACATTTCCTTGTTATTGAGACTCCTGACAAGACACCATTAAAGCTGAACCCTTTCGCAGTATCTAAGGGTATTCAAGGTATTGCAGGGGGTGTTAAGAACATTAGATGCTTACGTTCGGGTGCGCTACTAGTTGAGTGCGGCAAGAAACAAGCAACCAATCTGATGAGTATTGAATCTTTTGTGGGTATTCCGGTCACGGTCTCTGCTCACAAGACCTTGAACACGAGTAAAGGTATCATCAGAGATCGTGATCGATTGTTTGCTGATTTGTCCCACCTTGACATAGCATCAGAGATGAAAGATCAAGGTGTGCTGTATGTAAAGCGCTTTTCAACCCCAAAAAACAAACAAACCATCCAAACAAATACCTATCTGTTTTCCTTTTCATTGCCAAATGCTCCCAAATCAGTGAGGGCAGGTTACTGGAACATCCAAGTTGAAACCTACATCCCCAACCCACTCAGGTGTTTTAAATGCCAGAAATATGGACACAGGGTAAATACCTGCACATTGTCTGTTGTGTATGCTCACTGTGGTGAGAAAACACGCACAACAGAAGATTGTGACAGTGGTTATAAAAAAATGCCCCTACTGCTCAGGCGACCAATCTTCTTCGAAACAATGTCCAATTTGGAAAGAGAAAATGGCGATTAACAAAATGTAGTTTCCCCAAAATATCTCTTTTTCTGAGGCGAAGAAACTGGTGAAGAGATCTGACCTTCCAGAAAGTTGCTACAGTAGCAAAATCATCATCTGAATCCAGCTGTAAAATAACAAAATCATCCACAGGATGCCAAACTACCTTGACTTGGGTCAGTTCCGACTCCCCACAGGTTTTATACCCTGCTGTATCATCCCAGACTGAGGAATCACTTCCTACTACCTCAAAGTCTTCTGATCATAAATCATCTTCACAGTCACGCTCCAAGTCTCATTCAGCAGCTGACAGACAACAAATTGTTAAAACTAAACCCAAACCTGAGTCTAATGCTTCAAAACAACAAAGTGGCAGAGCCCCAGAAGGATCACAAAATAGAATTCAGTTATTCAATAAATATGAATCTCTTGAAGATATGGACGTATCTCAAAACGTCCATTCTAGGGCACATAGCTTGTCGCCCTCAAAAAAAGTGTTAGTTAGATCCCCAATAAATCCCCCCAAAAGATAGTTTATTCCAACAATATTGTACAGTGGAACTGCAAGGGACTGAGGACTAATTTACATGAATTACAGGTATTAGTCCAAGATTTTATACCTTCTGCGATCTGTTTGCAGGAGAATTATTTACAGACAGACACTTAGAACCTTTGTCATTACAAAGCATATCATTGTTTTTCCCCTCCAGGTGATAAGGCCAGGGGAGGATCTTCCATTCTAGTCAAAGAGAACATTATTCATAGCCCTGTTTCACTTAACACTGCTGGAGGACTTTTGTTCTGAAAATGATTTATGTATTTATAATGATGGTTCCAACACATATTTACACCCTGGTACAGGAACGTATTCTGCTCTTGACTTGTCACTCACAAATTCAGAACTACTCAGTGAATTTGAATGGTCAGTCCACAATGGCCTCTGTGGAAGTGACCATTTTCCTACTGTACTAAAACCTGTAACTCCATCTGATGTTGATCCATCAACAAGGCGGAATTTCTTAAAGGCTAAATGGGCTTTAAATGAAACACTATGTGCTGCAAAACTAAACCTGAATGTTTTATTGACATTCCTGATGCTATTAAATCCTTTTGTGATGAACTGAATTCCATAGCTGATTAGTGTATACCAAAGGCCTCTGCAGTTCCACACATAAGAAAACCATGGTTCACTGATGAATGCAAACAAGCTAGGAAGGCAAGGAAAAACGCAGAACATTATTTATGTTGTCATCCTATGGTGCATAATTAAAATAAATTCAAGATTTTAAATGCTGAAACATCGCATACATTTAAACAGAATAAACGCCAGTCTTGGCAAAATTACGTATCCAAAATAAATTCTAGGACACCCATGTCCACGGTATGGAACATGGTCCAGAAAATTAAAGGTAAAGGTACAGAATCTACTGTCCATCATCTTAAACATGGAGATCAATTACTTATCGATAAATCAGATATTGCAAATAAACTTCCTGAAACTCTCGCTAAACATTCTTCATCTTCTAATTATGTGCCTAAATTCCAACAATATCAAAAACAACAAGAAAAGAAAACTATTAATTTCAACCCAGATAATGGGGAAGATTATAATGAGACATTTTCAATTCATGAACTCCATACTGCTCTTGATCAAGCTCATGACACTGCTACAGGAGCTGATAACATACATTATCAACTCCTGAAGCACTTACCAGAATCATGTTTACAGACGCTGTTATGTATATTTGATGACATTTGGACTTCAGGAAACTTTCCTTCTTCATGGCGTGATGCTATAGTAGTACCAATACCTAAACCTGGACGTGATCATACCGATCCATCCAATTATCAACCAATTTCATTAACTAGCTGTGTTTGCAAGACCATGGAATGCATGATAAATATTTGACTTTTTTGGTACTTGGAAACAAATAACCTTATAACAGATATACAATGTGGCTTTTGTAAAAACAGAAGTACTTTCGATCACTTAGTGCAACTGGAATCATTTGTTAAAAACACACTAATTAATAAACAACATGCTGTGTCTATCTTTTTTTATCTTGAAAAAGCATATGACACAACCTGGAAATATGTCATTTCAAGAGATTTACTTGACTTCGGCTTGTGAGATCGTATCACCTGAATTCATAGCCAATTTTTAAATAACAGACATTGAACGGCAACTGCAGTTGTGTTTAAAACAAGATTAATAAATGGTGCCTTGAAAACGGCTTTATATTCTCTAAATCGAAAACTAACTGCATACATTATTGTCGTAAATATAAACCACTTAAAGACCCTGAACTGTTTCAAGATGGCACACCAGTTAAAGTTGTGAAGGAAGCCAAGTTTCTGGGTCTATTCTTTGATGCACACTTAACGTTTTTACCGCATATTAAATCCCTTAAAGCTAAATGCCTCAAAGCACTTGACTTGTAGAAAGTGGTTTCAAATTCTGAATGGGGAGGTGATCAAACTACCCTTCTCCATCTATATCGATCACTCGTGCGTTCTAAACTTGATTATGGCTCCATCGTATATGGTGGAGCCTGCGAAAGCAACCTTAAACTTCTTGATTCTGTCCATCACCGAGGTTTAAAAAAACTTTATCTTGGATCTTTTAGAACTTCACCTATTGAAAGTCTTTATGTTGAGGCCGTAGAATCATCTGTAGAGCAGCGTCGTGACTCTTCACAACAGCTTCTTTATTGTGAAGAGTCACGACATTTCGAAGTATATTCTTACTTCCTCATCAGGTTAATGAAGCAATGGAGTACAAGCTATTTATTTACATGTAGAAACAACAACAGTATGACAAAGGAAGCCAGTAGTTAATTGGTGGATGGACAGGAGTGGAAGCCAGGGTTGTAACAGGGGGTTGTTAACCCAGGCATGATTGGTAAGATAAACAAGAGGAAGCCAGATGGGATGGGGCATAATGGACAAGGGAAGCCAGGAAGTGTTGTTCCAGGTGTGGCTGATGTGGTAACAGTGGCGGCATGTAACAAGTGGGAGTGTGCCTCGTTGGTAGTATGTACACGGATGAAGTGGGCAGCGATGATAATGAATTATTCCAATATTAATAAGCCCCAAGCAATAGGTAGATATGTTCCTTGGCTACGGTTGATAGCTGGACGGCTTCTCCTCTTGCAGTTTCCTTTGCCGCCAGTTACTGTTGTTGATAGATAGGGCCTTATTGGCTTCCCATATGATGGTGTGGTCCTCGTTCTTGCTCATGTGTTCGGAAACAGCCGATTTGAGGTCAAGTTTGTTGACAGATGCCTGGTGTTCTTTCAATCTGGTGTTAAGAGGCCTAAGGGTTTTGCCGATGTACGTGTCACCACAATCACAGAGGATTTGATACACGCATCCTCTGGGGTTGGGTTTGGAACTATTGGGGCCTCTACATTGCTTCATTCACCTGATGAAGAAGTAGGAAGATACTTTGAAACGTCGTGACTCTTCACAATAAAGAAGTTGTCATCCATAAAAAAACTCATGCCTTTATGAAGGATCTTTTTAATGACACAAGTTCTCATTTAATCATTGCATTTTTAAAAGATTTATTAACTGAATTGTAAAGAGATAAATATTTTATTATTGAAAGTTTGCATTCTTAACTGTGCTTGTTAGTGGCTGTGTCCTCAAAGGGGGTTGAAGTACCGTAAAATTATTGTCCTCCTGAGAGGGTACGTAAGTCCACAAACATTCAAAGTAAATTCTAAATTTCCAGGTTTTTAATCATAGAATAAGTATCTTTTTATTGTATGGCTGGATCTCACAAATTGCTGACGGCAGAGGGGATGATGTAAATCTAGCTAGGGTCCATACAGGTAGCAAAAGTAGTGTAAGTCCCCATGGTCCCTAGTATGGTGATCTACCTTCAGTTGTTAGCAATCTATATCCCATTTTTATAGTGTATTGCCCTGTATAGATAAACTGTTTTAGGTATAGTTACTAGTTTTACATTCTTGTCTGTTATGTTCTAGTTGTTTTACTGTCCTTTGTCGACAGCTTTTTACAATACTCATATGAATGGTTTCCAAAATATGCCAACATTTGGTTCTCATCAAATGACAAAATGAAATGACTGAAAAGTTATTTTTTCATTCTTTAAATAGCATCATATGCTATTGCTCTTTCTAAACATAAGAAAATTAGGCCTTAATTGCAATTATTTTTTAAAAATATCTGTTGTTTTCTCAAATCACCAAATTTACATTTCTTTCCCGTAACAACACTTTAGATGATGTAACATGATATAAAAATGATATTTCTAGCAATATTGTGTGACAGACATGAAGATTAGCTTAGATTGTATGTATATCCACATAAATGCTTGAATTTGCATGGATTTCTTTGCTTAAATAGATTTGTATTTATACTTTCTAGAAATCACACATAGAACTTAGTTTCCATTTTGGTTTTTTCAGCAAAACCTCACCCAAGAAAATATTTTATTACATTAGTGGTATTGAAATTATTCATACTCCTCGATACAATATTTTTAAATCAATATGAATATTTAAAACCTTAAAAAAATACAAAAATTATTGTTGTTACGGGAAAGAAACGCTTGTTACAGGAAAGACAAAAAATGTTACTTAACAATCTGTTTTTCACATTAAATATACACCAATATATTGAACCAAAAATGTGAGTTTACACTGGTTTACACCTAATAATATATTAAGACATATGCATATTTTATACAAATATCCCTTGTCAACTGCTGTTTTTCTTTACCGTAACATAAATGTTCTTTACAGTAACAGAATAAATTCTTTACTGTAACGGTTGCATTCATTGTAGTTAAATCAGTATGTACATCCAGCAAATGCTGTTAATTGTGTACACATACTGTAGAGAATAATATTCATGTAATGATTACTCCTACTTAGGGTAAGATATTAGTAAAACTTGAACATGATAATAACAGTAACAGGTATATTCTTTCCCGTAACAATTACCATTCTCTACTGTAAAAGTCTGAGGGGGAAAATGTCACTTATCATCTCTTTTTCACATTGTATAAACATAATATACTGAACCAATAATATATTAAGATACAAGTTTATATTATATACATGGTTCCTGTTAAACGTCTGATTTTTCTTTCCTGTTACAATTTTTAGCGTTACAGGAAAGAAGTACATCAGCGCAAATTACATTATGAGGAAATTAATGCCCCCTCGCAAAATTTGGACTTTGCAAGTGTTACGGTTTAGAATGTACCGTGACAACAATGTAAGAAATCCCCTAGCAAACCCGCAAAACAGAACATAGACAAGTTGTTTATGTTCAGATTTTATTATTGTTTTTCAACGAGAGCAAGGTATACAAAGTCACAAGTCCATGTAACAATGCAGATTTCAGGTACAATTGAAGAGAGACAAAATCTTAAAGTCAGTGGGTCACAAAATACAATATAGCAAACTCACCAAAGTCTTGGTGTGAGAGAGAATCAACTATGGCAGAATGTCAACACAGCGATCGGTGCGACAGCAGATAATGTAGATTCAGGCGTTGACGGGATTTTGATGATCAAGCGTGTTGGCAACCAGCCTATATATATATAAACTAAGTCATTGCCGAAAGTTCGGGCACAAACGAACATCGTCAACACTGTAGAATGCCCTCGAATAAGTCTCCCGGAAGTAAACATCGAAAACTAGGAACAGATATTCCGGAAAACCAGAATGCTAAAAGTGTTGACCAGCTATTAAAACGAAATGTGACCCATCATAATTAATATTCAAAAACACTAAATCTTGTGACCCAATAATAATTATTACTTAATTAACTCATTAAGGCCGAGAGATGCATATGTGGGGCTTCTCACAGCGAGAGCCGCGTATTGGGGTTTTTAAATTTTAAATTCGTATTGTACCTATTATTTCATTCAATTTAGCAGTAATGATCAAAGATTAGCTTTTTTTACGAGAGAGGTTACTTTCTGTGTTAATCAGAAGAACTATTAATGTGTTTTGATAACAATTGCTTGCAATGTCGGGGGCTTATGCAGGCGAATGAACACATGTCTGCAAGAAAGGGGATCATGAGATGTTGTTACAGGAGGTAAGTGTTTGTTACTCGTCATTGGGAGTGAATACTAAGATACTCTGTTTGCACATTGATTGAATTAACGGTGACAAGGTTACAAAACCTTCTTCTAAATTAAATCATTCATTCATTCATTTTGTGGAGTCCATTGTCAATCTTCTGAAATTCGTTTGCTTTCAAAACAAATATAAGTATGCCCATCTTCATAAATATTTGGGGAGATTCTACAAGTGTATACATCACAATAAATCAGTATCGTGTAACTTTTTTTAATTCTATAATACATGTACTTGAATTGTGATATTTATTCGTAACAATGTGCAGATTATATTGAAATGTTCAGCAAGCCATTATGTTTGATGTACAAGTAGTGTGCACAAAATGTATATGCAAATAAATACTATCTCTACTCATTGGTTGGATTGGATTATCTGGGGTAAAAATAATTGGATTGCAGTGCTTTGAGCGCTTTAAAGAAAAATAAACTCGTCAAAGTGCTTGTTAGCCCTACATGTACATTTCAGGCATCCTTACGATTATGTATGTTCACGATACACAAACATTTTCATGATAGCTAGAGTTAATAAAGACAAAATCCAGCATATCGATTGGTCAACGATCAAACCAATAGTCAATCTGTATCCAAGCTGTCTAGTGACCAAACGTGCTCTTCAGAAATTTAGCCCACGCCCCATCACCTGTCATTTCCTCTATGACAGGTATCTCATGATACGATTGGTCATAGATAACAAATCAGGGACTGTATTGAACAGTTGAGATACAAAACATCCTATTTGGGAACTTTGATGATGCCCATCCCGTGACCCTTTGTGCAAGGAATAGCATCATACAATATGCATACATGTATGTTCGTGTGATAATGTATATTTTCTGCGTTAAATCTAGATGAACCAAAGTGACAAACTGTGAATCTGTTCCATATAAGTCACGCATTAGCTTATTAGTATTTACCTTAAAATATTCAGTATATACTAGCAACGTATCAGCGAAAACGCTTCTTTCATAGAAGACTATTCTTCCTCAGGAAGAAATGTAAACAATATGACAACAAATGAAAGGACTTCATATTTTGTAAAACTTCAGTGGTCTTAATGCTTCACCTGACTGATATTACTGACTTTCTTGGAGATGGACGGAGGCGTTGGGAGTACAATATGATTTCCTGTTGTTGTTTTGTGGATGATATGATAGTAGTAGATGATAGTGCCATTGTCCCACTGCGAACACTGGAGAAGTCAGCAGTTTCTTGAGCTAAATGGCAGCTTATGGTTAATGTTATACCAAGTTAATGGCATTCCATCGAGGTAGCAGAAGGTATGAAAGGTTTTATTTAAATGGTTCTAATTTATAAATTGTTTCATCATACAAATACTTGAAGGTTCACTTTTTAAGTTCAGGTTCTTGGCATGTCTTGCAGGCAATGCTTGGCATGTCCGAGCAGGCTTTGAAGGTTATCCCTTCATTAAGATCTAGCATCAACAATGTTACCACTGTGTCAATTTATGGACATGTGAAGAACTGGGATAAAACAGGTCTTCAGCAGCCCATGCTTGCTACGAAAGCTATCTTTGCTTGTCATAAGAGGCGACTAACAGGTACAGGATTGGTTGGTCAGGCTCACTCACTTGGTTGAGACGTCATTAGTAAAGCCGGAATATTACTGAGTGCAGCGTAAACTAAACTCACTCACTCTTGAATGCATGTTAAATGTATTTGATGTCAAAGTTCTAAAAGTGTTAGGTAGCTCACAGGTTTGGGTATTGCACACTTTTGCTGTGGTAGAATGTATTGGTGACTACTTTTATAAACAGGCACTACATCTGGGTAGATCTTCTCTAAGTTTTGCTGCTAGAGGTGCTTGGATCACTTTCTTCATCGAGGTGCGTCTATATGTGAGAATAATCAAATATTGGGTGTGGGTTTTACGGCAGGATGTCAACAGTATACAGTGTCAAACATCATATGTTTACAGGCAGGAGCAGGAAGAAAGTGTTTACGTTAAGCATCAGTTTTCTTATTAAGGTTTTGGGTATGTGTGGTTGAATTAGGATTTTGGATGTCTTGAATCCTATATTTCAGAATTTAGAGAAAGATGTACAGTGGACATGACCCAGGACTAGTTGGAAAATGTCAATTTAGAGTGTTGTCAGCTTAAAGGGAGTTTTTAGAAAATCAAGCCAAAATGAAACCAGGCACAGACATAATTAAACACAGTGGAATGTAGGTTTATATCAATGCCTCTTTATGAGCAAATATACTCTGTATAACCTGAAATGCTCAAGTTCTTATTAGATGAGCCTGTGCAGTAAATGCGTTTGTGACAAGTAGGAATCTCGACATCATTCTAAGCTTGCTCCCCATGTTCATGGAACAAAGATCACTACCTCATGAAAGTCGTGAACACGAAACACTGATCTTGCACTTAAATTCAGCTTAAAACATGATCAGAACCAAGTGATGCCTGAAGGTAAGCTGAACACATTTTCAAAGCAGTCACAGACAGTAAACTCTCTAAGGAAGAGTTCCCTCTGATTTTAGATGAACTCAGCAAGTAGCACCACATGAAAGAAGAGATTTGAACCAAGACTCAGAAAATCTTGAAAGTCAGCGAAGATTAGCTTTCCAAAATGAAAAAAAAAAATTTTAAATCAGATATGAGCACTCACGTGACTTTACTCAACTCAGACGCTCACAAAAGTTTGAGTCACTACCCCATCTCGATCTCATGTCGCTGGATCACATGTCCTGTACTCTACCATCACACTGGCGTGCAGGCTGATACTTGGGTGCTTAAAGCTTTGGGTCTAGGCTGAATATTACAGCTACCCTTAAGCGAACGCATCATGGGATGCCTTGACACATACCCTCCGTAGTTTTTGATTGATAGTGGGAGCAGAATTAAACATAAATAAACCCATAAGCTGCATCCTCAGCATTTTCTGTTTATTTGGTGACTACTTTAGTTGGTGAGGAATTCAATAATCTTTTTAAATGTATATGACTTAATTCCTACAGAAAATCATTTGTCCCTAAAAATATTACAATTCGGCCAATTTATCAGCACTTAACAAGGTCGTCATCTGTCAATTTTAAGCTTAGCAAATGTGTATCACCATTTACCTCTCACTTGTATAAATTGTTATGTAAATAACTCATCATCATGACTCATGTTTATATTTATGTACATTTGTTGATAGTGTATACTCTTTGCTATTGTACCACCGATGGTGATTTATGAGAATAAAGAAGTTGAAGTTGAAGTATGAAGTTCTAAAGGAGGGAAGATTACAACTACGTTTTGAAAAGAATTCTCTCTGCTCCTGACATGGATTAGGCTTCCGTTACCTTCAGCTTTGGTGGTACTTGCCTAATTAGGTTTCCGGGAAAACCAAACTATACATTTTAGCCTTCCCGGGACATCTGAAAAATACATTTTATCCTTCCCGGTACAACACCAAATAATATGTGCAGGCAAAAAGAGAATGCCCCCTAAAGTTCATGAGGCTATATGGGAATTCATGCATTACTGTATTTGTGGAACTATGGTGGACTGGTCCATTACTGATTACTGGGCACAGGAGGGGTGAATCATAAGAAACAACAAACCTCAAATATTCATATTGAGGTATTTGTTTACTACGTTCCAGTGATGAAAATAGGCTAATTGAATTTGTACAAAGCTGGTCATCTGAAGTTTTGAAATCTTGGGACTGTGCAGTTGTCAAAATGTTTGAAGAGTTGCAGTTTTTCATGTTTAGATTTGGACTACCCCATCATTTTGCTTTGAATATGCACAAAATATACTTCTCTTAAGTTTTCTGTACTGATAAGGAATCATAGAATCATCGCTCAGAAAACTTTGATCGATAGGGGGCAAAGTAATGGAAATAACAGAAGGACATACTGCATAATGTCCTGCACATTTTCCCATGCATAATGCATGCTCAAAACACCCTGTATCTCAGATCACACAGCACAGGGTTCATTAAAGGTCACATGCAACGTAAAACACAACTTTGCAGATTCTGGTACCTTTCGGTATGCACTTACCAATACAAAAAAATGCCAATTCAACCTATAAAGTTGAAAAAAACGCAATGAAAAAAAAGCCAACGAGTTCAAACGTTTCACTAAATTCCCCCCAGCGCTGGGGGGAAAACTGGTTTCAACAGCTGTGCTGCGCTGCGTCCATAACGCATGCGAAGTGAAAAGGTTCGCGGAGCTTGAAACAGTATGCATGCTCGGAGTATGAGGTCGTGAGCAGTAGTCTAATCTTGGATGTGTACACAAACAAGTAAATAATCTACTCGTTACGTAAAACAACTTGTTGATTGTGGTAAGAAGTCTCTGTCACAGAGAAAGCTCTGTGTCTGGTTTATTCACACCTATATGTCTGCCTGCCTGTCGGCTAAAGACATCATGCAATACACAGCTTCAATCATTGACTACGTGCAATTTGAACTTAACACCTATCAGACTATACGACATAAAGAAAATAAGTTGATTTATGACTAGTGAACACGATTCCCGTGTCTGCCACATTATGTAATTATGCACGTGTGATACACATGACATGTTTTTATGTCTGTGGGTTGCAAACAAACTACATTCATTTTTTTCGGATGGCTGGATCTGACGGAAACTGGTGCAAACTCTTGTCAGTTTCAAGTCCTGCTTTGTACTTGGACGAATGACAGATTCCAGCCACGCAGTAGTTTACCATCTCTACTGTCATGATTTTTTATTGGATCGAGCGCAAATTCAGAGAACATGTATTTTTCAAACCCAACATCTCTATATACATTCTTAATGGATTACGACTCCTTTTCGTGTATATGATTTTGTTTGGCAACAGTATATGAATCCATACTGAAACGGCGCATCAAGTACACAAAAAGAAGTTGTTATCCATAAAGAATCTTACTTTCTTGTGACTGGCTATACTTCTAAAATGCCCATCAAACAGATAAACTTTCAGTACACACAATGAACACTCAGCATATCAGCAAATGAAACAGCCAATCGGAAGCCGTTGTTACACTTGGGTGCATATCCACCCGCCATGACTGGGTTTGGTCTCCCGAGGGCTTCATATCGGGGGAAGTAAGCCCAAGTACAAAATATTGCACTTTTGAATCGCGATTGTACGCTTATAATTGTGTTTATTTGTTTTTTTAAAAAACAGCAATGTATATTATATGTCATGAATAAGTGATAAATGTGTTTTAATTATGTTTGATGTTTTGGTTGCATGTGACCTTTAAGATAAGTTCACTTGAAACACTTCAACATGTAGGGTAGGCCTTTTGGAACACACAGGTTTTCAGATATCATCTGAATGTTTGTTTCTAAATTTCTAAGTTTCTATGGAAAAACACACTTGTAAAACTAATAGTATTAAGGACACAGTCCATTTTCTAAGAAATTGTATTTCTTATTTGGACCCCCAAAATATGCTTGGAACCATGTATCATATGTCATTCAGAATTTCTTTTTTATGGTACCATTTGAACAATTGAAATACCTTATTCAGTCCGAGGATCTGTCAACTTCTAAAGCAGCACTGATACAAAATATCTTGAACGTACACTTCACAACCAATGATATTCTTTCTGTATTACTCATTTTCTAGCTAGAACTCCCTGACTCTACTAAAATATTTTGGACATAACCCATTTCTTTTCATCATTTTATGAAGAAATGTGACGATGTTCGGTTTTTGTTGGTGAACTCAATGCATCTGGATTCCTATATTGAATGCCTGTATTGCACTCTGTAAACTTCATCAAATTTGCACAAGTGCACCTTATATATCACAAACTAATAGTCAGTCTGAAACCTACTTCATCTTAAATTATGTATTATGTAAACAAAGATAAAGATTTGTAAAACTTTAAAAAGTATGTATTGACATTAATGCAGGGCTTTGGACAGTTATGTGCTACAAGCATTAGGTTGTGATGCCATTAGTATGGGTTAGACTTCTTGTCCACCTGAAAATGTTCACAGTTAATGCCCTTGATTGTGATGTGATCATGATGCTGATAGATGCATTATAAACAACTACCTCTCATCTCTCACTTTATTTATATTTTAAAAAGAGTTCCCAAACATTTAAACTTCTAATGTCTTAAGAATCACATAAAGACGTTTGTAAGTTTTACCTTTAGTAAATAGAGATTAATATATGAGCGAATGTCTGACTGAGAGCAAGGGAAATATGGATTTTTCTGACACAAGTTTCAGAGAAGCATGGAAGACACAAGATGGTTGAAAAACACTTGAGGAATATTATTCCAAATGTTCACCAAAGATTGACCCAATTCAGCAAGCGTCAATGGCTGGTTTGGTTGTTGACATAGATGGCACTCCATTTCATCCCAGACATGTTCTGTGGGCAAAAGATCTGGTGAAACATCAATGATTGCACCATTTACAAAGTGGTTGTAGAAAGTGGTTGTGGTGACTGACCGTGTAGGTGGCTGTCTCTGAGGGTGCAGGTTTGTATCTCGAATGGGACTCAACTCGAAAAGTACTTGAATTTGTACTTTGCTAAGGAAGTGTAATTCCAATACAACATATGTTACAGAACATCAATGTTCTGTTGACTCTAGTCTGTGATGACACATGCGACATGTGGGAGAGCATTGTCATGTTGAAAGGTAGGGGTCCATGGTTTTGCATGAAGTACATGTGACATTCAGTAATTTCGTTTCAGTAACGTCAGCCTGTCAGATTGCCATTGGCAATAATGACTTCTGTTCGTACATAGTGTGAGATCCTCCGGACAACACTACAATCGCCCATCTGAAGTGTTAAGGTGAAATCAAGACTCCTCTGTAAACTACACACAGCTCCAGTCTTGTTTTGTGAACCTTCGATGTTCGCTGCGCCATGCTAGACATGCTTGACAGTGGCGTGATGTGGAAGCAAAATGAATGCTGTGCTCTCTTAGATGGTTTTTTACAGTCTTGCCACTAATGGTTCTCAAACAAGGAACCGTATGAGCTGTCAAAGTTGCAGGTTGTAACCAAGATGAACAATGCGGATATGGTTACCTTGCCTACGTGACGTCACGAGTGGACGATGGGATCGACATAAGTCTGAAATGTCTCCCAACTTCAATCTTGGACATTCCAGTCAGCAGCATGCTGAAGGCACGTAGATGTTGATTTTCAGACAGATGGAGCATAATGTTTTGTAGTGTAGACAGAACCAATAATGTGTTTTTCTCAAAAGTGCCTTTGGTAATAATTGTCTGCGATTGTTTTTTAAATATGTCTTGGAATAAATATTTTATGATATTTTACATGAAGCACAGTTACTTTAAGAATGAAGATTTTTATGGATATCAACTTCTTTATATGAGAACACAACATTTCGGAGTTAATGCTTACTCCTTCATCAGGTGATTGAGAATGGGGTACAGAGTATTTATATTTATATGTACAGGTAAAACAATGACAAAGTAACAAGTGGAATGAATTAACGAAAGCTGGAAGCCAGTATAAACAAGCACTGATAGGAAGCCGACAGTTATGATAACAATGATGGAAGCCAATGGTAATACATTACAGGTGATAGGATATGTTTACATAAAACAGATAGGAGATAAGGACGATGTACATGATTGGGGATAAGGATGGAAGCCAATGGTGATACATTACGATGATTGGATGATGTTTACATTACACATGATTAGATGATGTTTACATAACACATGATTGGGGATTAAGGATGAAGTACATGATTACATGAGGGTTGATGATGTACAAACACAAGCTGATAAGGATGTGCACGGGTAGATTGGCTACACATGAATTACATAGATAGAATGTACACAAATAGATAAGATTAATTTATCAATAAGTCCCAGGCACTTGGTAGGTACGCTCCTTGGTCACGGTTGATTGCTGGTTTCTGTCTCCGGATCACGATGGCCTCTTGTAGTTTCCTTTGGCACCAGTTGTTGTTGTTGGTAGATAGTATCCTAGTGTCTCCCATCGAACTGAATGTCCAGGGTTCTTGAGAATGTGTTCAGAGGTGGCCGATTTCTGGTCGAGTTTGCTGACGGAGGTCTGGTGTTCCTTCATTCTGGTGTAAGCATTAACTCCGAAACGTTGTGTTCTCATATAAAGAAGTTGATATCCATAAAAATCTTCATTCTTATGTATTTCACTTCTAAATGCCCTTCAAAGACTTAACAGTTACCTTGTTCTGTTAATACATTTCAAATTTATTCATGAAGAACATGACACACAATCCAAGCATTGATTACCGAACGCAAAATTCAGTTGAGTTAGCAACTGCAGACAACTCCATGCCCTGCTAAAAGAGTAGAGTTTAATCTCTCTCAAATTTTCTGTTTACACATCTACGACAAAGGTTCTGTCAGGATGGGGCTGTAATGTATTTAATTGAAGCTTTATGGATTTACTGAAAGCATTGATTGCTTAAAGTAAAGTGTACTTATGACATGATTGATTGGTCAGTAGGTGACACATAACACTCCCTCCCCCTGTAGGACTCTCTGATACAATGATACATAGCTGATTCTATGTATATGGCAGTAATCAATGTAATTGGTAGCAGTAGCAGTAGTAGCAGCAACAGTAGCAGTAGCAGCAGTAGTAGTAGTAGCAGCAACAGTAGCAGCAGCAGTAGCAGTAGTAGTAGCAGCAGCAGCAGTAGCAGTAGTAGCAGCAGCAGCAGCAGCAGTAGCAGTAGTAGTAGTAGTAGCAGCAACAGTAGCAGCAGCAGTAGCAGTAGCAGCAGTAGTAGTAGTAGCAGCAACAGTAGCAGCAGCAGTAGCAGTTGCAATAGCAGCAGCAGTAGTAGCAGTAGCAGTAGTAGCAGCAGCAGCAGCAGTTGCAGCAGCAGTAGTAGTAGTAGCAGCAACAGTAGCAGCAGTAGCAGTAGTAGTAGCAGCAGCAGGAGTAGTAGCAGCAGCAGCAGCAGTAGTAGTAGTAGTAGGAGCAACAGTAGCAGCAGTACTAGTAGCAGCAGCAGTAGTAGTAGTAGGAGCAACAGTAGCAGCAGTAGTAGTAGCAGTAGCAGCAGCAGCAGCAGTAGCAGTTGCAATAGCAGCAGCAGTAGTAGCAGCAGCAGTAGTAGTAGTAGCAGCAACAGTAGCAGTTGCAATAGCAGCAGTAGTAGTAGCAGAAGCCGTAGCAGTAGCAGTTGCAATAGCAGCAGCAGTAGCAGCAGCAGCAGTAGCAGCAGCAGTAGTAGTAGTAGTAGCAGCAACAGTAGCAGCAGTAGCAGCAGCAGTAGTAGTAGTAGCAGCAACAGTAGTAGCAGCAGCAGCAGTAGTAGTAGTAGCAGCAGCAGCAGCAGTAGTAGTAGTAGCAGCAGCAGCAGCAGCAGCAGCAGCAGTAGCAGCAGCAGCAGCAGTAGCAGTTGCAATAGCAACAGTAGTAGTAGCAGTAGCAGCAGCAGCAGCAGCAGTAGTAGTAGCAGCAACAGTAGCAGTTGCAATAGCAGCAGTAGTAGTAGTAGCAGCAGTAGCAGTAGCAGCAACAGTAGCAGCAGCAGTTGCAATAGCAGCAGTAGTAGTAGCAGCAGCAGCAGCAGTAGTAGTAGTAGCAACGGTAGCAGTTGCAATAGCAGCAGTAGTAGTAGCAGAAGCCGTAGCAGTAGCAGTTGCAATAGCAGCAGCAGTAGTAGCAGCAGCAGCAGCAGTAGCAGCAGCAGCAGTAGTAGTAGTAGCAGCAACAGTAGCAGCAGCAGCAGTAGCAGCAGCAGTAGTAGTAGTAGCAGCAGCAGTAGCAGCAGTAGTAGCAGCAGCAGCAGCAGCAGTAGTAGTAGCAGCAGCAGCAGCAGTAGTAGTAGTAGCAGCAGCAGCAGCAGTAGCAGCAGCAGCAGTAGCAGCAGCAGCAGCAGTAGCAGTTGCAATAGCAACAGTAGTAGTAGCAGTAGCAGCAGCAGCAGCAGCAGTAGTAGTAGCAGCAACAGTAGCAGCAGCAGTAGCAGTAGCAGTTGCAATAGCAACAGCAGCAGCAGCAGTAGCAGTGGCAATAGCAGCAGTAGTAGTAGCAGTAGGCACGGGATGAATGTGTAATATTTTCTAGGTTACAATGGGAGTCTTACCTGAGTTTAGGAAAAGTTTTTCTTCATAGTACATACACTACCTGCTGTTGCGGAGTAATGACATACTGGTAACTAAAAAGTGTATTTGCGGTTCCAATACACCATTCCCAGATTTTATCCCTTTTTGGATGGCAGGACTAATAACACGCATTTTCTTTGGGCCTGTCAATTGGTCCACAGACATATTTGGGTCAGTGTTCAGCACTGTAGGTTGTGCAGCATTATGTATAGGGACATGTCTTGTAAGATAAGCAAAGATTGCTAAAATTATGTTGTGTGCACAACTGAACAGGAACCACCATGATCATTTGTTTCTGTACAAAGGTCTTGAGTGACTGATCGTGTTGGATTTGTATATGGGAAATAACACTTATTGTCATTCTTCTTTAGTCTGCACATTATATGGGTTGATGCAGAAAATGTTAGCACTAAATATATTGAACTGTATAACAATCAAGAAAGGAAGAAAGAGACAGTTTTGACAATTATTTACTATTATGTCTTTTGTACCTAATATACATTTGTTGTTATCCCTGACTAATACAGATATGTTACATGTTTATGTCAATATATGTGGATGGGTGTCTGTACATTTTGTACCGGTACTTTTGTTGTAAGATGACTTGTGTTCATGTTCAATAAATGTTGTAACATTATCAACATTAGTTACATATTGGGAGATAAAAAAGAATGGTAACATGACATTGTTTATTACTCAATTATACATATATGCCTAAATATCCCTGAGTGTGGCATTTAGTAACACATCCACTCACCAACCCCCCCCCCCCCCTCTCCCCCCCACCTCCCACCCCGTACACACACACACTAAAAATAACAACAAAAAAAACCAAACATGTAAAGTACAATTGAACCTAATGATTGATTTTGATGCATTTCAGACACAACCTTCAAGAAAGGGAAATACTGCATCGAGTCTAAGCTGTTGGAAGTACAGCCACCTCACGGTGGACTACTGCCTGTGACAACGTTGAGGCAAGATCAGCAGACTGGCCGTCATTTCCTGGAAAATCGTTTCGCTAGGACAACCAGTGACAATCACCAGAGACCAGTCAGCGCTGACACAGTGTCGAGACATTTGAGACAGTATCTTACATGTCACAAGCCTTACCGGGGTCCAATCATCACTGATCAGCATCATCATTCTCATCTCCAGTGGGACACACATCACTGGTATTGCCGTCACCGGGACTGGTGAACTGTATTCTTCATCATCACAAGCCTGTATTGCGCCTCGATGGCAGATGGCAGAGTGAGAGTGTGGCGATGACATGTGGTGAATTTTGCAGATGATAGTCCTGGAGAGAAACTCATGGGGAGGTCTGGGCATATTGGTGTAGGGTACTAGAGCTGTCAGTAATAAACCAGGCCCCATGGTGTTCCAGAATATTCATCCTGGTAAAGGAAATGGTGTAACATGTACCTGCTACATTGATCAAGCGCTGAGACCCGTCGTTGTGCCACATTTTGGTTGTCATGGAAACTATGTCTTCCAGCAGGACACATGACCATACTGCCAGAGCAACTTGAGATTTCCTCCGTCAACACTGCATACAACACTTCTCTAGCCTGCCCTCAGTCCAGACTTAAACCTGATAGAACACTTGTGAGATGAGATTCAGTGGAGGCTCAATGATGTGCAACCAAGGCCGACAACTGCAGCTCAACTCTCTCAGGTGTATCACCGAGTCTGGAAACAAGTTCCTATGGCTTTGATCAACTGTCTCATATACTCGATATACAGACATTGCAACGGTGTTGTCAACACTCAAAGAGGCCATACACATTATTGACTTTCGGATCACACTGTTGCACCTCATGGTGTCATTTTGTCTTGTAATTGTCGTAAATATCGTCTTTAAGTATTGATGATCAAACATGTCACTTTTCAAATCTTTCTGACAATTATTAGGTCACTTACATGTTTCAATTAAACTGATTACCAGTTTCTGAAAGGGAGTTATGTCTTTTTGTGGTTCACCGTATTATGTTTAGCATCGTATTCTTCTAGCCTGCGTCTTGAGAACACAAGCTGTACTATATATTGGTAATAAAACACTTTTGGCAAAATTGATTTCTTTTTGTCATTTGACAGAGAAGTGTGACAATGGCTTTTACCTGGTCAGGTGACCTGGCCTGCAACATATGCACAACATGAATGCACAAACAACTAATACCATGATTTGAACAGGAAATGTCCACTGTGACATGTTCACCTTGAACATGCTTGTCGATGTTCAGCTGCATGAACTTTATATGATCCCACAGATATTGGTTTGACTCCCTATCCCAATGCAAATATGTACAGTTGATGGATGTCCTTGCTTGTGATGTGACTGGTATATGAGGCAACCAACTACCTCTGCATTTTACACATTTATATTTTCCAAAGATGTCTCAAACATTTAAATTTCTGGTCTTAAGAATCGCATTTGCCTGTGGTATCTTTTGTAAACTATGCGAAAGGTGTCCTGAATACATTGCTGCCCATGCTTAATGTATAAGCACACCTATATTTCAAGGTTATTGTTGGAGAACATGACACATAACCCAAGCATGATCACCAAGCACCAAATACAGTTCCTGCAGTAAGACCTGCAGACAACTGCCACTCTACTGAAAGACAGCATGGTTTTACTTCACTTCTAGCAAT
This sequence comes from Haliotis asinina, assembly GCF_037392515.1. NCBI lineage: Eukaryota > Metazoa > Mollusca > Gastropoda > Lepetellida > Haliotidae > Haliotis > Haliotis asinina. The sequence continues at coordinate 378,805 of NW_027133897.1, forward strand.
ATTCCAGCAACATCACGGTGGAGAACACCAGAAATGGGCTTCAAACATTGTAACGTGGGGAATCAAACCTTGGTCTCCGGCATGACTAACGAACACTTAAACTACTTGGCTAACCCACCCATGCTGAAAAGTAGAATTCTAGCACAATGACGTTTTCTAAAGGTATGCATTCACCCATTCTCAGTAGTTGAAACAGAATCATTGATTGATTAAAATAAACTGTAATTATGACTTAATGTATTGATCAGTTGTTTGGAATGTGAGTGACACATAACCCTCCCCATGTCAAACTCTTTGATAGAAGGATACATAACTGACAAATTGTAAATAACTATATAATTAAGGTAAAGGTTAATGGTGGTAGTAGTAGTAGTAGTGGTAGTAGTAGTAGTAGTAGTAGTAGTAGTAGCAGTAGCAGTAGCAGTAGCAGTAGCAGTAGCAGTAGCAGTAGTAGTAGTAGTAGTAGTAGTAGTAATCCATTTTGTACTCGGGGTGTTTTCATTGACCTTGTTTAGGACATGCAGAGGGGAAACTTACTTTGGTGTCATTCAATGTTTGGGGTCTGGGGTTAGGGGTGACAAAAGACTGAACATTGTTATAAGTACTAGGAACTAGTTTTAAAAATCTGGTGCTTATACCTGAACTCAGAGACCATATATTAGTATGGACTCTGCTCAACTTGTAATTTTAGACATAAAGTATATCTGTTGATGAGATCAACATGAGGCATCGACCCTGCGACTTTCCGCTGTCAGGGCAGAAATTCAACCATTACACCACAGTGGCGGTTGAAACAGACTATAAAAGATACTATGGATGAATACAAGACAGCAGATATAACCAGGTTGATCACGAAGCATGTCTACCGATAAAGAAGAGATTGTACAAGAAACAAAACTTTGAAACCTGTTGCCCCACCTCAAACATCCACTTGTCACCCACCCCACCTCAAACATCCACTTGTCACCCACCCCAGCTGAAGCATCCATATGTCACCCACCTCACCTCAAACATCCACTTGTCACCCACCCCACCTCAAACATCCACTTGTCACCCACCCCAGCTGAAGCATCCATATGTCACCCACCTCACCTCAAACATCCACTTGTCACCCACCCCACCTCAAACATCCACTTGTCACCCACCCCAGCTGAAGCATCCATATGTCACCCACCTCACCTCAAACATCCACTTGTCACCTATCTCATCTGAAACATCCACTTGTCACCCACCCCAGCTGAAACATCCAGTTTTGACCCACCCATGTTGTATCAATGAATAGGTATCAATGATAAAAACACTAAATTAAGTTACTGTATTCAATTGCATACATGGGAAGGTATAATCAGACACCGAGTATAGTGTTAGCTGTTGTAATCAGAATGGTCAAAGGGAAGTAACTCTTCGTCGGGCGCTCTAACACCTATATGGCTTCATTTGGAGAATCAGAAAGCTCTGCGCACAGGCCTTGTATAAATGAATGAATGGTCTCTATTTTCTCCATTGCAACTTTTAGCCACTGGTTGCAGGGAACATATTTTTTTACGATCAATTCAGAAGTTATTGAAAGAAGATTTGCTGGGTGAGAGCTTCCTGAGGATATTATTTACACAGTGAATGTACATACTACTGGTACGGTATGGACGGTGGGTTTCAGGAACTGGTGAGTCTGGATACGGTGTTAATAAAGGTCGTCCACGTTGTAAGGTCCATGCGTTCTACCATGAGTTTCTCACTCGTGTATTACCCTCACACTGTCACGTATGACAGTCGATCAGCTGATGACACACAGTGTCTTTATTTTCATCGCCACAGAGCAGACACAAACCCGGTGTTACTGGTAAAATGCCCAGCTTGACAACAACATATATCGATCTCTTTCTTATATTAGACCAATTACACACGTTCCATTGTCTATGTTGTAACAGTTGTCCATGAACAGCATTTAAATTGTGGTAGTGATGTTATAGATAATATCATGGCTATACTCCTCACCAAAAGGTAAGGAACACAATTCTAGTCTCATTACATTCTCCTTTATTGAAATTGCAAATCATGGAATGATGCAATAGAAAGGTGAAATGTGTACATAAAATTATCAAAATGAAATGGTATTAAGCAACAACAGAATTAAAAATCATCTAAAGCATGTACCCATGAAACAGAAGCGCTGAGTGTTCTGCATTGATGGAGTAACATGTTAGCATTAAAGCTCATGTCAGTTTTGGACAGGTGTTGAAGCAGTGTTCAGTAACACGTATGTCCATCATGTGCACGAACACAGTTTCTTCATGTACACGTCTTTGCATTGACCATATGAGCCTTTAAAGTTGCTGTTGAGGAATGTTCTGCCATTCACCCTGTTCAAGTTCATCCAACGTTAAGCACGTCTTACAATAAACCCCAAGCATGTTGAGCGCGATTAAGATCAGGTGACTTTGTAGACCAGACCATATGTGTGATGTTGATCTAAACAACAACATTAACAACTTTTTCGCAGGCATGATCGTCCATAAAAATGACGTTATGATCCGCTTGTTGCATCACAGGAATGATTGTAGGTAGGCTTGACTGCATGTGTGGAATATGGAACACATTCATGCCACACATTGTGCATGTTGTTTGTGCTTGTTGTATCACAGGATTGATTGTAGGTAGGCTTGACTGCATGTGTGGAATATGGAACACATTCATGCCACACATTGTGCATGTTGTTTGTGCTTGTTGTATCACAGGATTGATTGTAGGTAGGCTTGACTGCATGTGTGGAATATGGAACACATTCATGCCACACATTGTGCATGTTGTTTGTGCTTGTTGTATCACAGGATTGATTGTAGGTAGGCTTGACTGCATGTGTGGAATATGGAACACATTCATGCCACACATTGTGCATGTTGTTTGTGCTTGTTGTATCACAGGATTGATTGTAGGTAGGCTTGACTGCATGTGTGGAATATGGAACACATTCATGCCACACATTGTGCATGTTGTTTGTGCTTGTTGTATCACAGGATTGATTGTAGGTAGGCTTGACTGCATGTGTGGAATATGGAACACATTCATGCCACACATTGTGCATGTTGTTTGTGCTTGTTGTATCACAGGATTGATTGTAGGTAGGCTTGACTGCATGTGTGGAATATGGAACACATTCATGCCACACATTGTGCATGTTGTTTGTGCTTGTTGTATCACAGGAATGATTGTAGGTAGGCTTGACTGCATGTGTGGAATATGGAACACATTCATGCCACACATTGTGCATGTTGTTTGTGCTTGTTGTATCACAGGAATGATTGTAGGTAGGCTTGACTGCATGTGTGGAATATGGAACACATTCATGCCACACATTGTGCATGTTGTTTGTGCTTGTTGCATCACAGGATTGATTGTAGGTAGGCTTGACTGCATGTGTGGAATATGGAACACATTCATGCCACACATTGTGCATGTTGTTTGTGCTTGTTGCATCACAGGATTGATTGTAGGTAGGCTTGACTGCATGTGTGGAATATGGAACACATTCATGCCACACATTGTGCATGTTGTTTGTGCTTGTTGTATCACAGGAATGATTGTAGGTAGGCTTGACTGCATGTGTGGAATATGGAACACATTCATGCCACACATTGTGCATGTTGTTTGTGCTTGTTGTATCACAGGAATGATTGTAGGTAGGCTTGACTGCATGTGTGGAATATGGAACACATTCATGCCACACATTGTGCATGTTGTTTGTGCTTGTTGTATCACAGGAATGATTGTAGGTAGGCTTGACTGCATGTGTGGAATATGGAACACATTCATGCCACACATTGTGCATGTTGTTTGTGCTTGTTGTATCACAGGAATGATTGTAGGTAGGCTTGACTGCATGTGTGGAATATGGAACACATTCATGCCACACATTGTGCATGTTGTTTGTGCTTGTTGTATCACAGGAATGATTGTAGGTAGGCTTGACTGCATGTGTGGAATATGGAACACATTCATGCCACACATTGTGCATGTTGTTTGTGCTTGTTGTATCACAGGAATGATTGTAGGTAGGCTTGACTGCATGTGTGGAATATGGAACACATTCATGCCACACATTGTGCATGTTGTTTGTGCTTGTTGTATCACAGGATTGATTGTAGGTAGGCTTGACTGCATGTGTGGAATATGGAACACATTCATGCCACACATTGTGCATGTTGTTTGTGCTTGTTGTATCACAGGAATGATTGTAGGTAGGCTTGACTGCATGTGTGGAATATGGAACACATTCATGCCACACATTGTGCATGTTGTTTGTGCTTGTTGTATCACAGGAATGATTGTAGGTAGGCTTGACTGCATGTGTGGAATATGGAACACATTCATGCCACACATTGTGCATGTTGTTTGTGCTTGTTGTATCACAGGAATGATTGTAGGTAGGCTTGACTGCATGTGTGGAATATGGAACACATTCATGCCACACATTGTGCATGTCGTTTGTGCTTGTTGTATCACAGGATTGATTGTAGGTAGGCTTGACTGCATGTGTGGAATATGGAACACATTCATGCCACACATAGTGCATGTTGTTTGTGCTTGTTGTATCACAGGAATGATTGTAGGTAGGCTTGACTGCATGTGTGGAATATGGAACACATTCATGCCACACATTGTGCATGTTGTTTGTGCTTGTTGTATCACAGGATTGATTGTAGGTAGGCTTGACTGCATGTGTGGAATATGGAACACATTCATGCCACACATAGTGCATGTTGTTTGTGCTTGTTGTATCACAGGAATGATTGTAGGTAGGCTTGACTGCATGTGTGGAATATGGAACACATTCATGCCACACATTGTGCATGTTGTTTGTGCTTGTTGTATCACAGGATTGATTGTAGGTAGGCTTGACTGCATGTGTGGAATATGGAACACATTCATGCCACACATAGTGCATGTTGTTTGTGCTTGTTGTATCACAGGAATGATTGTAGGTAGGCTTGACTGCATGTGTGGAATATGGAACACATTCATGCCACACATTGTGCATGTTGTTTGTGCTGGTTGTATCACAGGATTGATTGTAGGTAGGCTTGACTGCATGTGTGGAATATGGAACACATTCATGCCACACATAGTGCATGTTGTTTGTGCTTGTTGTATCACAGGAATGATTGTAGGTAAGCTTGACTGCATGTGTGGAATATGGAACACATTCATGCCACACATTGTGCATGTTGTTTGTGCTTGTTGTATCACAGGATTGATTGTAGGTAGGCTTGACTGCATGTGTGGAATATGGAACACATTCATGCCACACATTGTGCATGTTGTTTGTGCTGGTTGTATCACAGGATTGATTGTAGGTAGGCTTGACTGCATGTGTGGAATATGGAACACATTCATGCCACACATTTTGCATGTTGTTTGTGCTTGTTGTATCACAGGAATGATTGTAGGTAGGCTTGACTGCATGTGTGGAATATGGAACACATTCATGCCACACATTGTGCATGTTGTTTGTGTTGGTGGTTGTGTTCCGGTGATGTTATCAAGGTTATCAGATAAATCAATTTATTTGATGCTCACTGAAAGTCATGTATTCTTTGACTATTCACCTTTCCGTAACATACCGGCGAAAATTGCTATCGAGACTGATAAAGATATTACACTGAAAATACGTGTTCAGTATTTTTTGTGAGGAGTATGTATGAATTGATGGCTGTTCATAAACTGATATTTTGTGTCTATTCTACACATTTCTTCGATATGTATTGTCCTGTTTCTTCTTCATTGTCAGTGTAATCAGACTCACCAATACTCGTGTAATAGTTTAATGGAATGAAACAAACGGAAAGACAATTCTGTAACATCATTTTACTTATTTGAACATCGTGATTCATTTGTTGTAAATTACAGCCGTGTAACGTTCTGTTTACAGTTTAAGAGGAAACTGCCATTGTTTTGGAAAGTTTTCCTCTGAAAATATTGCATTTAGCCATGCATTGGAGCCCTAATATATGAACTAAATGACTGGTCTGACAGCAGTCTGTCATACCAGGGAGCCTATATAGAGTTATAGAGTATCCCTGGTCATACATGTCTTAGCTGCATCCTACCCAGCCATGTGTACATGTGCTTGTACGTCAACTCTGAACTCCCCGCTCAAACAGAAAACTTATACCGTGAACCCAGACAAGTTCACACCCTGGTCCCAAAAAAGAATTTCACGATCTGGTACAATATTGGAATTAGAACTTGCCACAAGAAATAACTGTTGTCACATCGTTTGGATACTCCCAGCAGCATGTCCTTGCTAAATCAAAGTCACGAACACTAAAGCTGTGTGAAATGTGCGATGCAAAGAGTTGCGTTTCTGATATGATAAGTCTGATTGATTCTGATCCTGGTGTTGAAGTTTTTGTTTATGGTTCAAAATGCTGTGCTTATCTTCTGTTGCGTCATGATCGCGCTGTACAATATAATCATGAATCAAGGTCCGTATATTATGACAAGTAAGTTTCTAAAGTTTATAATGACAACAGATGTATTATCACGATCGTACTTCAGAATATGTTTATAATGACAACAGATGTATTATCACGATCGTACTTCAGAATATGTTTATAATGACAACAGATGTATTATCACGATCGTACTTCAGGATATGTTTATAATGACAACAGATGTATTATCACGATCGTACTTCAGGATATGTTTATAATGACAACAGATGTATTATCACGATCGTACTTCAGGATATGTTTATAATGACAACAGATGTATTATCACGATCGTACTTCAGGATATGTTTATAATGACAACAGATGTATTACCACGATCGTACTTCAGGATATGTTTATAATGAGAACAGATGTATTACCACGATCGTACTTCAGGATATGTTTATAATGACAACAGATGTATTATCACGATCGTACTTCAGGATATGTTTATAATGACAACAGATGTATTATCACGATCGTACTTCAGGATATGTTTATAATGACAACAGATGTATTACCACGATCGTACTTCAGGATATGTTTATAATGACAACAGATGTATTACCACGATCGTACTTCAGGATATGTTTATAATGACAACAGATGTATTACCACGATCGTACTTCAGAATATGTTTGTATTGACAACAGATGTATTACCACGATCGTACTTCAGGATATGTTTATAATGACAACAGATGTATTATCACGATCGTACTTCAGGATATGTTTTTAATGACAACAGATGTATTACCACGATCGTACTTCAGGATATGTTTATAATGACAACAGATGTATTATCACGATCGTACTTCAGGATATGTTTGTATTGACAACAGATGTATTATCACGATCGTACTTCAGAATATGTTTATAATGACAACAGATGTATTATCACGATCGTACTTCAGGATATGTTTATAATGACAACAGATGTATTACCACGATCGTACTTCAGGATATGTTTATAATGACAACAGATGTATTATCACGATCGTACTTCAGGATATGTTTATAATGACAACAGATGTATTACCACGATCGTACTTCAGAATATGTTTATAATGACAACAGATGTATTATCACGATCGTACTTCAGGATATGTTTATAATGACAACAGATGTATTATCACGATCGTACTTCAGGATATGTTTGTATTGACAACAGATGTATTATCACGATCGTACTTCAGGATATGTTTGTATTGACAACAGATGTATTATCACGATCGTACTTCAGGATATGTTTATAATGACAACAGATGTATTACCACGATCGTACTTCAGGATATGTTTATAATGACAACAGATGTATTATCACGATCGTACTTCAGAATATGTTTATAATGACAACAGATGTATTATCACGATCGTACTTCAGAATATGTTTATAATGACAACAGATGTATTACCACGATCGTACTTCAGGATATGTTTATAATGACAACAGATGTATTATCACGATCGTACTTCAGGATATGTTTGTATTGACAACAGATGTATTATCACGATCGTACTTCAGAATATGTTTATAATGACAACAGATGTATTATCACGATCGTACTTCAGGATATGTTTATAATGACAACAGATGTATTATCACGATCGTACTTCAGGATATGTTTATAATGACAACAGATGTATTATCACGATCGTACTTCAGGATATGTTTATAATGACAACAGCTGTATTATCACGATCGTACTTCAGGATATGTTTATAATGACAACAGATGTATTATCACGATCGTACTTCAGGATATGTTTATAATGACAACAGATGTATTACCACGATCGTACTTCAGGATATGTTTATAATGAGAACAGATGTATTACCACGATCGTACTTCAGGATATGTTTATAATGACAACAGATGTATTACCACGATCGTACTTCAGGATATGTTTATAATGACAACAGATGTATTACCACGATCGTACTTCAGGATATGTTTATAATGACAACAGATGTATTATCACGATCGTACTTCAGAATATGTTTATAATGACAACAGATGTATTACCACGATCGTACTTCAGGATATGTTTATAATGACAACAGATGTGTTATCACGATCGTACTTCAGGATATGTTTATAATGACAACAGATGTGTTACCACGTTCGTACTTCAGGATATGTTTATAATGACAACAGATGTGTTATCACGATCGTACTTCAGGATATGTTTATAATGACAACAGATGTGTTACCACGTTCGTACTTCAGGATATGTTTATAATGACAACAGATGTATTATCAAGATCGTACTTCAGAATATGTTTATAATGACAACAGATGTATTATCACGATCGTACTTCAGAATATCTTTATAATGACAACAGATGTATTACCACGATCGTACTTCAGGATATGTTTATAATGACAACAGATGTATTACCACGATCGTACTTCAGGATATGTTTATAATGACAACAGATGTATTATCACGATCGTACTTCAGGATATGTTTATAATGACAACAGATGTATTACCACGATCGTACTTCAGGATATGTTTATAATGACAACAGATGTATTATCACGATCGTACTTCAGGATATGTTTATAATGAGAACAGATGTATTACCACGATCGTACTTCAGGATATGTTTATAATGACAACAGATGTATTATCACGATCGTACTTCAGGATATGTTTATAATGACAACAGATGTATTATCACGATCGTACTTCAGAATATGTTTATAATGACAACAGATGTATTATCACGATCGTACTTCAGAATATGTTTATAATGACAACAGATGTATTACCACGATCGTACTTCAGGATATGTTTATAATGACAACAGATGTATTATCACGATCGTACTTCAGGATATGTTTGTATTGACAACAGATGTATTATCACGATCGTACTTCAGAATATGTTTATAATGACAACAGATGTATTATCACGATCGTACTTCAGGATATGTTTATAATGACAACAGATGTATTATCACGATCGTACTTCAGGATATGTTTATAATGACAACAGATGTATTATCACGATCGTACTTCAGGATATGTTTATAATGACAACAGATGTATTACCACGATCGTACTTCAGGATATGTTTATAATGACAACAGATGTATTATCAAGATCGTACTTCAGAATATGTTTATAATGACAACAGATGTATTATCACGATCGTACTTCAGAATATGTTTATAATGACAACAGATGTATTACCACGATCGTACTTCAGGATATGTTTATAATGACAACAGATGTATTACCACGATCGTACTTCAGGATATGTTTATAATGACAACAGATGTATTATCACGATCGTACTTCAGGATATGTTTATAATGACAACAAATGTATTACCACGATCGTACTTCAGGATATGTTTATAATGACAACAGATGTATTATCACGATCGTACTTCAGGATATGTTTATAATGAGAACAGATGTATTACCACGATCGTACTTCAGGATATGTTTATAATGACAACAGATGTATTATCACGATCGTACTTCAGGATATGTTTATAATGACAACAGATGTATTATCACGATCGTACTTCAGAATATGTTTATAATGACAACAGATGTATTATCACGATCGTACTTCAGGATATGTTTATAATGACAACAGATGTATTACCACGATCGTACTTCAGGATATGTTTATAATGACAACAGATGTATTATCACGATCGTACTTCAGGATATGTTTATAATGACAACAGATGTATTATCACGATCGTACTTCAGGATATGTGGAAATCTCTGTAACATTCCTGTTTAGTTCTGGGAAGAGCACATAAAGGGAACGGACAACTGCAGTGCGCTTGTATTGGTTGTGTCCCATTAGTCATACGCATAATTCTCATACATCCTCAAGTCACACGAAATAGACAGAATTGTTTAGAACAACAATGGTCACCCTTACGACACAATAGATTCGTCTACATTCCTGGTGGCAGATACAAGGTGATAATCAAACAAACTCAATTAGCTCAACATGTGTCTTCGCGTGCTAGTTAAAGGAAATGTGAGCATGTTTACATTTTTAGTGTATAATTTTGATGCCCCATTGTAGGTTGTGCCTGAACTACTGTGCGCGCAAACAATCGCTCGTGTGTCCACAGACGGTATTACGAATATTCTTCGTCACGAGGACGTGAGAAGTCTTGTTCCCAAGGGGCAAATATCACTGTGATGATAACATTGTAGAATCATCAGTTGATAGTTACACATGCATATAAGTGTGCTCATTATAACTGTTGTAACATAGGTACTGGACAGCAACATATGTCATATTTGGGATTTCACTTTCTTAGTAACTTTCTTTACTAAGAAAGTGAAATCCCAAATATGACATATACTTTACTAAGAAAGTGAAATCCCAAATATGACACATGTTGCATTTGACCACTTTCTAAATGGCATCGTGTAATCGGTACTGGACAGTGTGACAAAACAGGCAACATAGAATTTAGAACTTAGTACACGTGTAGAAAAGACATATATTAATGAGTGTTCTTGCCAGGGAGGCGGCGCTACCTGGAGTCCCAGGATGTCCGGCTTATGACCCGGCAATCGGGCTCTGGGATAACGACAGAAAGCGACATCCGTTGTATTTCCAACGATACGATAAGCCGTGATGGGTCTGGTAGTAGCAACAAACTGATGGATCACCTGGATCATAGCATCATATCCAAGGCTCCAGTGGCAAGCATAGCATCATATCCAAGTCTCCAGTGGCAAGCATAGCATCATATCCAAGGCTCCAGTGGCAAGCATAGCATCATATCCAAGTCTCCAGTGGCAAGCATAGCATCATATCCAAGTCTCCAGTGGCAAGCATAGCATCATATCCAAGTATCCAGTGGCAAGCATAGCATCATATCCAAGTATCCAGTGGCAAGCATAGCATCATATCCAAGTATCCAGTGGCAAGCATAGCATCATATCCAAGTCTCCAGTGGCAAGCATAGCATCATATCCAAGTCTCCAGTGGCAAGCATAGCATCATATCCAAGTCTCCAGTGGCAAGCATAGCATCATATCCAAATCTCCAGTGGCAAGCATAGCATCATATCCAAGTCTCCAGTGGCAAGCATAGCATCACATCCAAGTATCCTGTGGCAAGCATAGCATCACATCCAAGTATCCTGTGGCAAGCATAGCATCATATCCAAGTATCCTGTGGCAAGCATAGCATCATATCCAAGTCTCCAGTGGCAAGCATAGCATCATATCCAAGTATCCAGTGGCAAGCATAGTTGTGAATAACATCCAAAACAGTGGGTGCAGTACTTACGATATCTCAAGTAAAACAGCTTTGACATCTCACATGGGATGATGAATCCATATTTTATGTCACTTAATTTGAGAATTGACTCGTTTATGTACAGCAGGAACATCCATGATGAAAGTACCCGACCCTGTCCAACACCTTGAAGAAAATCCCGTTACTTGTGCATCCACTGAATATAACACATGCAGCTGTACGGGTGTCTTATTAGGTGCCACGCACGGTCATAAACTCCAGTATCGTTCCTTGTCGTCAGAAGTCTGTTGTGTCACATATGCCGAAAATAGAAAAAAAATATTTTTATAATTTCAAAACCAAATATGATGGTGTGGAAATGTTAGGCTAAAATAATTGGGAAGACCAAGCCATATTTAGAGAAGGCTGATTTAGGGATATCATAAGCATTTGTATTTACAGTTAATGCAAATACTGTTAAATATATGACGATCCTGCCTTTTAAAGCAACATAACTATTTCTATCCCGCTTGTACTACACTATTAAACTTTACTTGGCAAATATGACAATCATATGACCATATAAGTCATTTCTGATTTTCACATTTTAAAATAAGGTAACTTGTTTGAGGTAAACAAAATGCTTGTTTTCCAAAAGCGCATACATCCTGTTTAAATTAAAATATATCAATGGTTTAAATTTTAAACTGAAAGGTTCTACATCAAAATATGATATTTGTTTTCTTTTTCAGAAAGCTTATTTTGGCAAATATATATTTTGGTCTCATTATTATAAAACGCTTTCTCGTTATCTAAGAAAGCGGCGCAAACAGTTTCTTTCAGTGTAGTGGGTGATGACCTTATTCAAGGTGTGTGCTGCCGTCCTGACTCAGACTGTCATCATTACATCCTATAGTATTTTGTAATGTAACATGTCAATGTTGTCATGGATCCTGGCCGACACCACCACCATGTTTTGTGTGTGCATTTGTCCTGGGGCATTTTTGATCTTTAAATCCTTTACTACGGCCAATACTCCACATGGTTGGATGTCGTCTGCAAGGATTTGGTCTTGATTAATACTGGAAGGCCTGGCTGCAATGTTATTGGCATGCGTGTTAGTTTTATTAAAGATTGTTAAAGACTGTCATCGAATTCTGGTTTGACAAGTGGTTGTTAATATAGAAAATGTTCTTGAAAATGGATAATATTCATATCTTAATATTTTAGAAGTTTAATAATGAATGAATGAGATGGTATTTATCGTCACATCACAATAGTTCAACTTTTGGTGATGAGAACAATTGAATATTTTTGTATTATAAAACAATAAAAGTAGAACCTAAAACCAGACGATTGAGAACAATAAGTTTACAATATTTCAAACTCCAGTGAGGATACCGCCACTAACAATCTTAGTATTAGTTTTATCTATCAATAATAAAATATTTAGCTGTTTATAAACCTTTATCAAAATCTATTTAATACTTCTATTTCCTTTAGATATTCAATAATGAAATGATCCTTAACATGTAATTGTTTTGGCACTGAAATATTTATCCCTTGTTATGGTGTTTAATAATGATGTTCTACTACAATATGCTATCAGTATTTAGTATTGCTGTTTATATGAACTAGGTTAATATCATCCTAGGACTGTATGAGAGGCGTTGATCAAAGGGACACAACGAATGTGAAAGAGTGATGCGTATTACAATGGCACAACAATTACGGTGATGGTATCTTGAATGATGAATATTACATGTTTATTGGTATCGTCAACTGTATGAATGGAATTAATTTACTTTTATTGTACTACAAAAATTATGATACAAGACAAAGCTGAGCATAAACATTCTCCAAGAGTGGCTCATGTTTTGTTTATATGCACTTGTACCACGCCTGAGTGTCGGTTCCTTTGATCTTACCCGTGGTGTATGTGCTGGAAGACAACAGTTTTGTCTTGAAGGCAGATATCGTCTGCCGTTGGCTCCTAAAAGCCACGCCCCACGGCAAGAGGACTGAACTCAACATTGTTCAACATTGTGCACAATTTATGTCAGCCAAGGAAATGTAACTTGTGCAGTTTACAGTATTCCACTGACCTGCCAAATCTTGAAGATGCGTCTTCGCTTTTGGCTGGAAATGAACACATATCATCAGATATATCAGATTTCACTGTTTGTGAAAGAGTGAGCTGGGAAAGTCTCTCAAATGCATGAAGTTCTTTTTCCATAACTGATGCGATCTGTGACAGCGTCAAGTCGTCTATGTCCTCGTCCCACTCATTTTGGCAACTGGACTGAGAATGAAACTTTAAAAAATTTCCGCTTGATATACATAAAAGGCGTCGTTCAAATCAGTCAGCTCATCCAATCCTCGATCTGTGCTCGTATACACCACAGTTTTGCCGGAGTTGATTGACAGGTGTGCAGGAAGGTCTGAATCTACTCCGGCGAAACTGTGGTGTATACGAGCACAGATCTCGGTTTGAAATGCTCTAACTAATACGCTGTGTGGCTGTAGTGATTTTAACGTTAGGCGAGTAGTAACAGGACGTCTGCGAATGTATTTTTATGGTTTCTCATTGTACTGGTTGTCTGTGTTCCTCAGTAAATCATGGTTTACGAATATAAGCAGTTGTAATGGACTAAAGAACAGGACACTCAGTTGTGTTGAAAACACTTCCACGGGATCGTGTACATTTTTGAAGTGGCCAGATATTAAGTTTTGAACACACACTTGTTCATACAAAACCCAATGTCAAATCTCCAAAAAGTAAATTCGATCTGGAAGAAATTAAAACTAAAATACAAAACTGCCCAAAAGAGATATTTCTCCAAATTGTTTATTTTATTAGAAATAAGAATTGGGACTGGAAGAAAGAAACAATGGAAAAATAAAATTAATTTTTAAACAGATTACGCTCTTTGAAAATAACGAAAACACTTATGCAGGCAACTGAAAACAAAGGGTGAAGGTGAGCATGATAAACGGCTTCCCATGGATGCCAATGAAAGGTTCTGGAAACAGTTGTAGTCCATGCCCGGCGACTGTAACCTGGAGGCACCATGGATCCGCAATGCAAGATAACTGGGTTATTTGCCTGTTACATTTCACCTGACTCCCTCAAACTTGTTATGAAAATGTCCAAATCTAATACAGTTCCAGGGCCTGATGGCATTCGAAACGGGTATTGGAAAGGGTTTTTCTGTGTCTAAACACCATCAGTTTACTGTTTCAGTGTTCTCGCGGAAACATATGATATTCCTCCAAGATTCTGCAAAAATCGCACATTACTCCTTCCCCTAAAAGGTAAACAAACATGGCCGCCCTATCAAAAGTTTGAATACACAATCCAATATCTTCACAGTGTGTTTGACAAATCTCGTGCCATCGTTCTGCTGTTCCAATGACATAATTCATAGAGACTAGAAAAGGGCAGATTAGGGATGTTTGGAGTGCAGGGATCAACTTCTTGCATTCAGAGTCTCTTCATTGTATTGTAGTGGATATCATTGCACACATCTGACATCCTTCTCTAAATTACAATTATTCATGATATTATACTGCCTAGACTCCTTTACCAGAATGGGGTGTCTCATTGGCCAAGTTGATGATGCTGATCTCCAAATGTTGTTTATTACCAATTTTGTGTCATCGGTCGAAACTGTCTGGCATTAAATTGATAGAAAACTGCAGCTAATTTCGTCCTATTCCCCTGAGTATAACATCCGTGTATCCGTGTATCCGTGGTGTCAGCATCTTATATATCCGATGCTATGTGACACTGTGGTTGTTGACACTCCATGGTGGGTGGGGAGCAGGGGCGTCGAGTCCTTTACCTTTGACCGTGCTAACCCAGCATATGCTAACTGACGGTGAACATATAATACGCGTCATCCAAGTCCTCCCCTGTCTATCAAACGGAATCTCAAATCATGAAAATAAAATCTGAAAAAAACCCAACATATTTCGATGCAAAAAAAATATTAACGAATCAGACTTTGCCTGTGTCACATATTCCACCGCAGGCGCCCTCTGTGCAGAAATGTCCTCTACTTATGTCAGACCAACTATCCCAGTCACACAATCTACGTTCCATCTCACGTCCCTACGTGTGTAGGAAGAAAACAGACCAATATTTTCGCCGACACCCTGCTGTCCACATTTATATAAAGTTAAAAGTTGAAAATTGAAATACCAAGGCGCGATGCACTTTTAAACAGAGTAGTCTTGGCGATGCTATATTTCTAAAATAAATTCACGCAAACCTGTTGCAAAGATGTTGAACATGATACAAAGAATAAAAGGCAAATTGTGCTTTGGAAATGACTTTACAAAAAATAATCAGCTGCATAAAGACCCAGAACTATTTTCTAAATGCTCATCGTCAAGGAGGCTAGGTTCTGCATATTATACACCCCAAAGCAGATGTCCTAAGGCACTGCATTTGTTTTAATGTTGTTACCTACTCAAGATGTCGTAAGGCACTGCATTTGTTTTAATGTTGTTACCTACTCAAGATGTCCTATGGCACTGCATTTGTTTTAATGTTGTTACCTACTCAAGATGTCGTAAGGCACTGCATTTGTTTTAATGTTGTTACCTACTCAAGATGTCCTATGGCACTGCATTTGTTTTAATGTTGTTACCTACTCAAGATGTCGTAAGGCACTGCATTTGTTTTAATGTTGTTACTTACTCAAGATGTCGTAAGGCACTGCATTTGTTTTAATGTTGTTACCTACTCAAGATGTCGTAAGGCACTGCATTTGTTTTAATGTTGTTACCTACTCAAGATGTCCTAAGGCACTGCATTTGTTTTAATGTTGTTACCTACTCAAGATGTCGTAAGGCACTGCAGTTGTTTGAACGTTGTTACCTACTCAAGATGTCGTAAGGCACTGCATTTGTTTTAACGTTGTTACCTACTCAAGATGTCATAAGGCACTGCATTTGTTTTAACGTTACCTACTCAAGATGTCCTATGGCACTGCATTTGTTTTAATGTTGTTACCTACTCAAGATGTCATAAGGCACTGCATTTGTTTTAATGTTGTTACTTACTCAAGATGTCGTAAGGCACTGCATTTGTTTTAATGTTGTTACCTACTCAAGATGTCGTAAGGCACTGCAGTTGTTTGAACGTTGTTACCTACTCAAGATGTCGTAAGGCACTGCATTTGTTTTAACGTTGTTACCTACTCAAGATGTCATAAGGCACTGCATTTGTTTTAACGTTACCTACTCAAGATGTCCTATGGCACTGCATTTGTTTTAATGTTGTTACCTACTCAAGATGTCATAAGGCACTGCATTTGTTTTAATGTTGTTACTTACTCAAGATGTCGTAAGGCACTGCATTTGTTTTAATGTTGTTACCTACTCAAGATGTCGTAAGGCACTGCAGTTGTTTGAACGTTGTTACCTACTCAAGATGTCGTAAGGCACTGCATTTGTTTTAACGTTGTTACCTACTCAAGATGTCATAAGGCACTGCATTTGTTTTAACGTTACCTACTCAAGATGTCCTATGGCACTGCATTTGTTTTAATGTTGTTACCTACTCAAGATGTCGTAAGGCACTGCATTTGTTTTAATGTTGTTACCTACTCAAGATGTCGTAAGGCACTGCATTTGTTTTAATGTTGTTACCTACTCAAGATGTCGTAAGGCACTGCATTTGTTTTAATGTTGTTACCTACTCAGGATGACGTAAGGCACTGCATTTGTTTTAATGTTGTTACCTACTCAAAGTGGGGAGGGGATGTAAAGCAGAAGTCACTGTGGTCTGTAATCTGATTGTTTGAAAAGCATTGTGTTTTGTTCCCCCAAAATGCAAGACTTTTTGCTGCGTATTGACACATAGAAATATCACACACAAATGCATTGTTGCGTCGTTGGCAGCGATGACGTCATTCCGATCATATTTTGACGTAAAGTGTGAATGACTACGTCTGCTACTGTAGGAACCAGCTGAAACGGCAAGCCGATGCCACTTCACTGCTGTACTTGAACTCGACGTAAATGAGTGCTGACATGTAGTAAACCCACGTGGGCCTAACATCATGTGTTGGTCAATCTCCGAGTGCTATTGAGTATTTGAAGCACGGGAATAATACATTTGAAGGCTTCCGCTGACGCCATTGGTTCCGAATAAATTCCCGGGTTTCCAATACTCAATAAATCCCAGATATTCGCCAGCACATGATGTTTATCGACATTGAATAGGTATGATCGACATCACTTAACTTAAAACAATTATATTCTGTGCGGGTTCGAATCTCGAATAGGACTCAATCAAAAAAGTACTAGAATTTGCACTTTACTAAGAAAGTGAAATGCCAAATATGACATATATTGCATTTGACCACTTTCTAAATGGCATTGTGAAAGAATCACGGTCAAGCATGTGAACTATCATTTAATTATTGACTCTTTTAAAGAACCAAAATTATTAAATAATTTTGATAAATGGTTTAATGGTAGTAAATAAATGCATATTTAGCATTGATAGTTTAATTGAGTAGCTGAGATCGTTAGTAGCTGTATCCTTTTAGGGTTGAAGTGTTGTGAAATTCTTGTCCTCATATGAGGATGTGTAAAACATTCAAGGTCAATTTCGCTTACTGAATATTTCAAAACGTTGCATATTTGGGATTTTGTGAAGTTGTGGCTAAATATACCTACAATCACTAACGTCTGAAGGTATGATGTAAATCCAGCTAGGGCCCATGCAGGTGGAAAAGGTACTGTAAGTCCCCATTGTCCCCAGCATGGTAATCTATCTATCTTCCGTTACGGGTGAAGTCCAACCCTGTTTTTCATATTGTACTGTCTGCACTATTTGTCTAATCATAAAATTTACCTGCTGGTTGAGTTCTCTAACTGTGACAATCTTGTTATTTTTCTGTCCTTTTGTTTATATTTTGATTGTGGTTATTTATAACTTTTTAAACCACAATATGGGTGAAATATAGCCGACGTGACTATACATTTTACCTGACTCGCTCACCCATTGTTCTCTAGATGTACGTTCTGATCTCTCGGCGCAGATTCTCGGATATGTGAGCGTATATGTAATGAGCGTTACCAGCTGACTGTGCCAGGATCATCCATATCCTTGTGCAGATTGCAGAAGGAGACTGAAACTCAACATTCCCTCTCAGTATATGAACACAGTCTTGAAGAGTCTTTCATAAATTCGGATTTTGGTACACTTAAGATAGTATGGAAGTGAGACGTGTTCATTTTGAAAGATTAGATAATGTGCGAATGAGAAATGAGGGGTTTGAACCTGCTTATCTTGCTGAGACTTTGCTGAATGCAAGCCACATTGCAGAGACACAGTGGGTTGCTAGCACTAAAGAGCTATATTTCAGAAGACTGTCTTTAAGCAGAGGAGCAAGCTGTAAATCGTTGGGTGATATCTTGTTTTTAAGGCTAACAGACAAAAGAGATTACCACACCAATATGATTGGACAATATTTTATGGAATGAGTACAAAAACCAACTTGCACCGGCGTTGCCATCAAAGAGCTAAATTGTCATGGACAATGAATGCCCTATGTCATAGAGTCAAGCACCCTTTTTTGAAAGTCCCACCTTCAAATTCAAGGAAGGGAGACATGATAGACAATGAATGCCCTATGTCATAGTGTCAAGGAAGGGAGACATGATAGACAATGAATGCCCTATGTCATAGTGTCAAGGAAGGGAGACATGATAGACAATGAATGCCCTATGTCATAGTGTCAAGGAAGGGAGACATGATAGACAATGAATGCCCTATGTCATAGTGTCAAGGAAGGGAGACATGATAGACAATGAATGCCCTATGTCATAGTGTCAAGGAAGGGAGACATGATAGACAATGAATGCCCTATGTCATAGTGTCAAGGAAGGGAGACATGATAGTGAATGCCCTATGTCATAGTGTCAAGGAAGGGAGACATGATAGACAATGAATGCCGTATGTCATAGTGTCAAGGAAGGGAGACATGATAGACAATGAATGCCGTATGTCATAGTGTCAAGGAAGGGAGACATGATAGACAATGAATGCCGTATGTCATAGTGTCAAGGAAGGGAGACATGATAGACAATGAATGCCGTATGTCATAGTGTCAAGGAAGGGAGACATGATAGACAATGAATGCCCTATGTCATAGTGTCAAGGAAGGGAGACATGATAGACAATAAATGCCCTATGTCATAGTGTCAAGGAAGGGAGACATGATAGACAATGAATGCCCTATGTCATAGTGTCAAGGAAGGGAGACATGATAGACAATGATCTTCCATACCTTTCACACCCTTTAAAAAGATGTCAAAGAAAAATGTATTAAAAGAGTCATCAGCAAATATAACTTGAAGATCTGGTGATTATAGCAAGAAGGAACACATGATGTTGGTGAATGTGAGTTTGTGGTGAATGTGAGTTTGTGGTGAATGTGTGGTGAATGTGAGTTTGTGGTGAATGTGAGTTTGTGGTGAATGTGTGAATGCGTGAATGTGTGTTTAATTTCACGCCGCACTCAGCAATATTCCAGCTATGTGGTGGTGGTGGTCTGTAAATAATGGAGTCTGGGCCAGACAATCCAGTGATGAACATCATGAGCATGGATCTGCGCTATTGGGAGCCAATGACATATGTTAACCAAGTCAGCGAGCTTATAAACTAGGCTATAACAAGGCTATAACAAGGCTATAACAAAGTTGAAACCTACAGTAAACGCAAACAAAGAAACCTACAATAAACTAAAACACGGAAACCAGCTGGATTCTGCTTTGTGGATTGATAATCAATCACTGTAAACCACCCAGAAATTGGGCAAAATTCAGGTTCAGTTTTCATGGAAACCAACAGTGAAACTACATGGATGCCAACTGGAAATGTTGGTTTCCATGGCTTTCCACTCAAGGTCTTCAGCACCCCAATGCTAATCGTAGGACGAGACTGACTTTGGCGCTCCCGTCTCGATACAGGGCCCAGAAGACAGAACGGTGTGTTTCTTTGATGAACACATTACTTCCGCCCTTACGTAACGAGGCGGGTGATAGAATAGACCCTGTCGGCAATATTTCAGCTATTTCGTGACGAGAATTAATACTTATTTTACAGATCAATAAAATAAAAAATAAATAAATAAAAGCCTGTTGATAAACTACAAGTTTATCGCAGAACAAGTGATTAAATGTAAAACATGTTAAATAGAAATAACAAGATAATGTAAAGTTGAAGGTAGATCATCACAGCATGGGGACGTTTGCTACCTGCATGGACCCTCGCTGGATTTACATCAGCCCTTCAGGCGCTAGTGATTGGACACATATTCTACAACTAAACATAACGGGGGGTTAAATTTACTTTGCATTTGAACTTCCTTTCCGTCTCAGGAAGACGATGTTTTTATGATTCGTTAACAACCCTTGGTGATATAACACCTACCAGTCGTAGTTGCTATTTTATCCTACCATGTTTAAAATAACATTTATCTATTTGCAAAAGATAGTTATTCAGTTGTTCAAAACTTATCTAATAATTGTATTTCGTTAAAAACAATTCTTACGTAGTAAGTAACATTCAAAAGAAGAAAAATTATCTCTTTTGATAGAAACATCAATACAGTCAATCAGAACACCCCAAACGGTGAATTTACATCAAAAAGGATGCACAATGAAGGAACTCCCCTCCCCCCTTAACATATACTCATGTGTATAGTCAGTATGACCAATGCCACTTCGTCGCAAAATAGTTGGTTTTAAAAATCTTTCAACGAAGGACAGTAAAACAACTAGAATATCACAATTGGAATTAAAACAAGCATGGGAAGTTAAAAGTAATATCACTATTTAGAAAATATAATATAAAAACAGGCTATAGATCGCCAACAACAGAAGGTAGATCGCCATAGTTCTGACCATGGGGACTTACAGTACTTTTGTTACCTACACGGACCCCAGCTGGATTTACATCATCCCTTCAGCTGCTGTCGATTGTAGGAAATGTTAGAAAACATTAAAACAACAAGAATACTACGTTTAAAAAGCCTGGTAATTTTAAGTTGACTTGAAAGTTTTGGGACTTACATACCTTCCCAGGAGGACAATAATTTTACAATACTTCAACCCCCTCTGAGGGTACTGCAATCTCAGTTACTAATCTAAACTACCAATAATATAATATTTATCTATTTACATATCGTTTAAAAATCTAATTCTTTTACAAATGCACTAATTAAATGAGAACTTATATTGCTAAAAAGATCCTTCATACTTCGGGATTGGAAAAATGTACCCCCTGAGATATATTGAAGACAGTCAAGCAAGACATGCTTGACAGTGATCCTTTCATCCCATGGGAAACAAAACGGAGAATGTTCACCTTTAAGCAAATATTCATATGTATATCTTGTGTGGCCAATGTGACATCATCACATGATGACATCTTCAGATCTGGACTGACAACCCAAGTAAGTGTAGCCGATACAGGGTTTTATAGCATGTAATTTATGAATACCTAGCTGACACCCGCTGGCTGGTGAGGGACGGGGGTGCTGAATGTTACTACATACATCATGTTTATAACGAATTCTGGTTCAAATAGAAATGACAGAAAGAGACGTCTGGGGGTTTCTTTAAAGGTCACATGCAACGTACAACACAACTTTGCAGATTCTGATACCTTTAGGTATGCACTTACCGAAACAAATAAAAAGTGCCAATTCAGTCTATAAAGTTAAAAAAACACGCTGAAAAAAAGCCCGCGAAATCGGAGTTCAAACGATTCACTAAATTCCCCCCAGCGCTGGGGGGACAACTGGTTTCAACAGCTGTGCTGCGCTGCGCCCATAACGCATGCACAGTGAATAGGTTCGCGGAGCTTGAAACAGTATGCATGCTCGGAGTATGAGGTCGTGAGCAGTAGTCTAATCTTGGTTGTGTACACAAACAAGTAAATAGTCTACTCGTTACATAAACAAGGTTGTTGATTGTAGTAAGCAGCCTGTGTCACAGAGAAAGCTCAATGGCTGGTTTATTGACACCTGTATGTCTGCCTGCCTGTTTGCTAAAGACAATATTCGAGGGGATACCAATAAGTTTTGAGCCTTGAGCATTTTTCATACCCAGGTGTCACAGCCTCTGGCACGACATTGAACCTTGGGGTGTAGCTGATGTGATATATAAGTTTTGGTATGCTACTCTCAGAACTTATTGAACAGCTCACATTGACAGAAAGAGACCCCCCTCACGGCAGTGAAAATTAATAAAATTGAGTATAGAGCAGTAATTAAGTTTTTAGTTCTTGAAGGAAACTCGGCGAAGAACATTGAAGAAAGGATTTCAGCAGTTTATGGGAAGTCTTCCCTTCATCTGCTACCATCAAACGATGGGTCATTGAATTTAATCATGGTAGAGAGAGTCTTGAAGATGACCCCCTTCCCCCGACCCCCAAGATTTTCACTTTAGACAGGTGTGATACTTGCACACATGACAAGTTTTTATGTCTGTGGGTTTCAAACAAACTGCATCCATTTTTTTCAGATGACTGGATTTGACGGAAACTGGTGCAAACTCTTTCAAGTCCTGCTTTGTACTTGGACGAATGACACTTTTCAGTCACGCTGTAGTTCACCATCTCTGCCGAGATGATTTTTGATTTGATCGAACTCAAATTCAGATAACGTGTATTTACAAAACCCAACATCTCTATATACATTCTCTATGGATAACAACTTCTTCTAGTGGAAATGATTTTGTTTGACAATGGTATATGAATCCATACTGAAACGATGCATCAAGTACAATAAAAGAAGTTGTTATCCATAAAGAATCTTACTTTCTTGTGACTCGCCATACTTACAAAAGGCCCATCAAACAGATCATCTTTCTGTACACACAATGAGCCCTCAGCGTATCAGCAAATGAACCGGCCAATCGGAAGTCGTCTTTACCCTTGAGTGCTCAGCCACCCGCTATGACTGGGTTCGGTCTCCCGAGGGTTTCGTTTCGAGGGAAGTAAGCCCAAGTACAAAATATTTCACTTTTGAATCGCGATTGTGCGCTTATAATTTTGTTTATATGTTTTTTTAACAGGCAGCAATGTATATTAGATGTCATGAATAAGTGATAATTGTGTGTTAATTATGTTTGATTTTTGGGTTGCATTTGACCTTTAATGGTCGTCTTTAATGTCACAAAGGTGTTTTAGTTTCACAGCAACAAGAAACTTTGTCTACGTTTATAGTCACTGCGTCCACTTTTTGTGGACGATTTTAATAATCTTCACGCGATAAAAATATGCATACTATATAACAGCAACTGTAGTTGTGTTTAAAATAAATAAATAAATAAATAAATAAATAAATAAATAAATAAATAAATAAATAAATAAATAAATAAATAAATAAATAAATAAATAAATGGTGTCTTGAAAATGGATTTAAGTTTTCCATGTCAAAAACTATTTGTCTATACTTTTGTGGAAAATCTAAACTGCATAAAGAGTCAGAACTATCTTTAAATGGCACTCCCTTCGATGGTTTAATTTTTGAACACTTCTTTCCGCATATTCAAATATCTTAAAAATAAATACCTGAAGGCACTCAATTTATTGAAGGTAGTTTCTAATTCAAATTGAGGATCAAACTACCCTCCTCCACTTACACTCAAGGGCAAAAGAAACGATACCAAACTTATAAAAGTCGTAAGTGGTGTTTGGACGTCAATATTATGAGAAATTATGGCTAAGAACATTCACCCGAACGCAACAAGGCTGGAGCAATGAAACAAGGATGCACGTGCAAAACAAGAAGCCAGAAAAATGACCGTATTCGCAATAGTTTAGTGCACGTGCACGCATGATACACGTGCCTATATTCGGTATAAAAACACATAAAAATGTTTGTCGACATCTACATTTTGCGATTACATTTGCGACCATGCCGACATTATCGACAGTAGAGAGAGAAAGGGCAGTTGGCATGATCCAGCTTGGCGCCACCCACACTCACGTCGCAAAGGTCTTCTGTTGTAGCCGACTTACAATAACCAGGCTAATGGCCCGTTACAGACAGACAGGCAGGACACAGGACAGGCCGAGGAGTGGCAGACCTCGGGTCACGAACCCAGCTGAAGATCGGTACCTGAGCACACTGCATTTGCGCAACCGATTTCTCACTGTGACGTCATCATCAGGGACTGCCCTGGGTCATTGTATCAGCCGGCGGACTGTGTCCAGGAGACTTCTTCAGCATGGTAGGAGCCTACAGACCCTACCGTGGTGTAGCACTGAGGCGTCAACATTTGGCGTCAAGTTTGGCAGCGCAGACAGTGGGATAGAGTCTTATTTACAGACGAGAGCAGATGCCTCCTGAACAGACCTGATGGCAGGCAACGAGTGCATTGACGCAGAGGAACCGTCTTTCAACAGGACAACGCCCCATGTCACACAGCTCAACGTGTTCAAGACTTTCTAAACGCTAACAACGTTGTTGTCCTGCCATGGCCATCACGCTCTCCGGATCTTTCACCCATTGAGCATTTGTGGGACCATCTTGGGAGACAGATTCATGCCAGACAAGTCGCCCCAGTGAACAGGCAAACCCTCATCCAAGCTTTGAGGGAGGAATGGAACAGGATACCTCCTCACATGCTCAGACGTCTGACAACGTTGTTGTCCTGCCATGGCCATCACGCTCTCCGGATCTTTCACCCACTGAGCATTTGTGGGACCATCTTGGGAGACAGATTCATGCCAGACAAGTCGCCCCAGTGAACAGGCAAACCCTCATCCAAGCTTTGAGGGAGGAATGGAACAGGATACCTCCTCACATGCTCAGACGTCTGACCTCATCTGTTCGACGTCGTGTTATAGCCTGTACTGATGCCGGTGGTGACCACACTCGATATTGACTCACATACGTGTCTCTGTGTCACTGGTATTGTGTTATCTCATAAAACTGGGGTGATCGAATACAGGACATATAAATATCGTGTGGCTTTATGCCATTATCTCTCACAATTATTGACCTCGTTTAATGAATTTGATGTTCCACACTCCTCACCTATATGTCTTCAAATTACAACATTGATGTTCTGTTTATATTTTGTCATCTTTGATTAATTGGCTTCAATAATGTGGTATCGTTTCTTTTGCCCCTAAGTGTATATACACTGTATATATACAGTGAGAGTGGAGTCTGCTATACGTCACAGTCTTTGAGGTTTGGGCATCATCAAAGGAAGGGTAAAGTACAGTGAATGTCTTATACCGCAATAAAATCAATATTACAGAAAGCTACTTATAATCATGTAAAACCATGGTCACGAAATTAATATGTTTTGATAAACAATCGGTATATTGTGATAAATAGCCCCCTTAAAGGAGTAAAATGATACCAAGTCTTCTCACTAGGTTTATATCCTTTCATCATAAAGCATGTGCTGTTTTATCAGCGAAAACATATCAATTTCCATGAATTGGCCTAATGTCACAGAAAATATATAATTTCGAAATTTATGTCACGTAAAGTCCAATCATTTTCACAGATAATTCCCAATCACAAAATGAAGCTGGATGTTTCAGAACGTCTGTTGAGAGAGATGAGCCTTTTCTTACCCAACGCCGTATAGAAATATTCTTTAAATTTGAATATCTTACAAACCTATATTCTAACCAGTCTAACCCTGGGTAAACTTACACATGTCTTCCTACCTCTTCATGAGGATTTGTACAAGAACAAGTTATGTCTTGTTCTACCTCTTGGGCTAAGAATTAGACCACTTATCGATTGTAACGATTGGTTACACTTTCTTTGGTTGTCGGTCCCGATGTGACAAGGTCATCTTGTGACGATGTCGTATTGGCCACAGCACTCATACACTCAAGACTTTTTGTGAGAGGGTGAACATTCTCCATTTTGCATCCGTTGTGATTAATTAATCAAGGTCAAGCATGTGCTGCTTGATTACATAAATGTTTCCGTCACAAGAGATCGATATTTCAGTTTCACCCTTAAAGGATTTCCTTAATTTAATTCTTGGTTTTTAAAGGAAATTGATTTTCTTAATATATTTTGATCATATACTGGAATGTATATGTTATTTTAAAATTTGGTCGCATGAACACATTGTTTGTGACTGCACTCTCTGATATCTGACACTCCCTGACATCTGACACTCTCTGACATCTGACGCTCTCTGACATCTGGCGCTCTCTGACATCTGACGCTTCCTGACATCCGACGCTCCCTGACATCTGAATCTCTCTGACATCTGACTCTCCCTGACATCTCACAGTCTCTGACATCTGGCACTCCCTGACATCTGACGCTCTCTGACATTTGATACTCTCTGACATCTGGCACTCTCTGACATCTGACGCTTCCTGACATCCGACACTCCCTGACATCTGAATCTCTCTGACATTTGACCCTCCCTGACATCTCACAGTCTCTGACATCTGACACTTTCTGACATCTGACACTCCCTGACATCTGACACTCTCTGACATTTGATATTCTCTGACATCTGACGCTCTCTGATATCTGACCCTCCCTGACATCTGACACTCCCTGACATCTGACTCTCTCTAACATCTGACAGTCCCTGACATCTGGCATTCCCTGACATGTGACTCTCTCTGACATGTGAAACTCTCTGACATCTGACTCTCTCAAGACCACATCATTTCAGAAGTTTAAGCGTAGAATTTTAGTAGTTTTAATGTTTGGCAGCTTGATAAAATGTATAAATGTATCTGTTCTTAGCATATAACCTTTTGTCGTCATGATATGGCTGAAATATTGCCGATGTGACATAAAATTTTAACTCACACACTCACTCATTTATCACTTAATAGATTGGAGTATGTAACTGACAAATCAAGAGCAGAATACGTTCTAGTGCCAGGATGCAAATGCTCATTGGAAACATGCACTGAAAGACATACCCGTCTGGGTGGAAAGAGTAGGGGAACCGGACATGTGTCTGACTTCTGGTTCACTTAAATATACATATTTCTATTTCTTTCTTTTAGGTGGCACTTTAGAACGTTTAGGACGTTTCTCCGATACCTGAATATGGTAGACAACGCCTGAAAGTTCTTCTTTATTACTTGTAGCTGGTTTAGCGTTGGCTTGTAGGATTTGCTGAATTGATGTGCCTCTCTGGACAACAACGTCTGTGTTGGCTTCCTTCTTAAGTAGTCTGCGGATGTGGTGACTGATAGATTGACATATGGTACGCTGATGATGAACGAGGCTGATTGTTGAAGCGGCAGTTTTTCCTTTGGGTTCAGGGTGCTCTTGATTGAAATGCACCGTTGAATAAGAAACTGACATTTCCTAAGTTCCCAGGTAACCTTGTCAACAGAACAGTCAAGAGCACCCTGAACACAAAGGAAAAACTACCTCGTCAACAATCAACCTAGGAGTCCTGGCAGTTAAAACACTCAATAATTGTTTTTTACATTTTTTTATCATCTTTATTTCCACAATATACATGAGACATGTGCAATACATTCAAGTATGTGTTAAAGAAGTTATAAGTAGTTACACAGTGTATAGTTGCTTACAAAGATATTTGCTTGATGTACCTTTAACACACTTTCACAAATCCCAGTCATGAAATAGATAGACTCTCCATCATGAAATGACTGAAACTGAAATGATTATACCAAATGCACTTATAATATAATCCTGAATAGATTATTGCACCTGAATAGATTATGAAGAGATGACCAGAAGGTGGAGAACTCGCTATTGCTACATGTAGAATATGCAGTGTATTTTGTGATTTCATAGTACTTTGCTATCTCACTTGCTACATGGTTAAAATATGGAACTTGTTGTTTTGTTTTGTGTGTATATATTACCTGTGTCAATACAAGACATATTGCATTTAAAGAGTTATCGTTTCTGCCTTTAAACCCGAGTAGAATATTTTCTGGTGTAAAATCAATGTTGCCGTCAGTTTCAGTCTTAAGCCAGCTGGACAGGTTCTCCCAAATCTGTTCAACATGACATCAGTCGTAAAACAGATGGATAATTGTTTCTGGTTCTTTCGAATAAAATGTACACATAGGTCTGTCCTTTAGTCTAATTCTATTGAAGAAAATGTTTGTAGGTATAATATCATATATTATTACTCGCCCGTTGAAGATACAGCAGTGTAATATTTTCACTTCAATATTACACTAGTGTACTACCACTTGACGTATGACGTCAAAATGGTTCAAAGTTGTGACGTCACAATGCTAATGTTGATGTCGCGATTTTACTAGACCTTGCTTGACTTGAAAGCTGAGAGTCCTCACACTGTAGGCAATTTCGCCGCGGTTTCTGTCAATTTATGTTGGCGAGTAATAAACAGAATACTAAAGTCGCTTCCGTGAAATACCATTTTCAGTAAACTCCTTAAAGATTTGGTATCAGACGAGCGAAAGTTAAATCATTAACTCGTTTAATAAAAATGGTATTACACGGAAGGTCGTTTAGTATCCTCTATTTATCCTAATCTGTCGCCATTTCAAAGTACTACATTTGCTACATCGATTTGTGATCATGTATATGTTTCGTAACATTGTGTTATCATATTGTGTTTCAAGGACCCTTTCCCACTATTTATGTGCATATGATTTAGTACAGTTTGAATCTAGTAATGAGATATAGAACGTTTTGATGCCTTTAACCTTCGAATTTAGTTTGGATATATTGACAGGCAGTATTGGAGAAAATGGTATTGTTATGGGAAGGGAAATATGTCTTTTCTTTAAGCAGGCTGTTATGGAAGATTTGATACTATAATATCTTAAGATATTTATTCTGGCTCGATATATTTTTTGTAGCTATTCATGAGTGTAAAATTCTCCTGTAGTGGGGTTCATTAGATCATAGATAAAGTGTATTTATAAAAAGTGACATGTTGCCTACTTTTAACATGTAATCAAACCAAATACTTTGACTTAATATATCCCTTGTATTTAGAGTCTTGTATTGCTTTTGTAAATATAATCCCCATGCAGAGATGACATCTCGCCAAAAGGGGTTTCTTATGTAAGGTTTTATGTGTAAAACACCCATTAATGGTAAAGAACTAACCTCTATTAATTGTTATAGACGCCCCTCAATCAAACTACTATCACAAGATTTGAACACTATATCAACATTTACAAAGCCCAATACATTTATACTCGGAGACGTCAAACGCTCAGCATCCTGTATCTCACTCACTTCCCACTTATCTCACTTCCCACTTGTAAAACAATGGAAACTGTAATTAACAATAGGCTAAAACACCACATCCTCACCCACAACCTAATCAAGCAGGACCAGAGCGGCTTCACTCCAAATGGACAAACGTTGGACCGTAATTTACATTTGGAACAAGATATCAAGGTAGCCCAAGCACAAAAACAATACACACTGGCCATCTTTATTGATTTGAGTACAGCTTTCGATATGGTTTGGCATAACGGCCTTATAAAAAATACAGGAAAATGCCATACACAGAAGAATTCTAAATTTCATTCATGATTTCTTAAAGGACAGACAAATAATTATCAAATCTCACAACACACTTTCGAGCCCATATCCTCTAGAAAATGGACCCACCCAGGGGAGCATAATATCCTCAACATTATTTAACTTCATGATAAATGGTGTCTTTCCGGACAAGAAAATTCAACAGCTAAATTCAGATATTTCAGTTTGGACTCAACCTCCGTAAACCAAACCACAATAAAACACAACGAATGCTAAATTACATACAAATTTGGGCACCAAAACGGGGGTTCCACGTAAATTTAAGAAAAACCCTTGGGCATACTGTTAACAAAAATAGTGGATGCAAAATTATACACCCAAAGTACACCTTAACAACCTAGAAATTCAATTCGGAGAAGGAACAAAATTCTTAGGGGTAATATTTGACCAACACTTAACATGGACACCCAAAATTAATAGCTTGGTCACATTATGTCAAAAAGATTTAAACCTCGTGAGAGCTATCAGTAGTACCACTTCTGGCGCCAGCAAACAAACGCTTATCAACACATATATAAGCCTTATCCAGTCGAGATTGAACTATGCCGCCCCGTTCTTGCACTCCCTCTCTTCCGGTAACATCCTAAATTTAAACTCTATCCAGTATAAACCTCTTAAATTAGCCCTAGGCGTTAGGACTGGCGGCTCCCCTAAAACAGTCCTCCTTCTCATAGGCATCCCTTCTTTCAGAACAAGAATAAACCAAACAACACTCAACTACTGTGCTGGGGCCCAACACAACCCAATATTTAAACTAATCACAACGGAATACAACTAAAAAAATCAACTATTAAAAAGTTCACAAATAACTCTAACGAGGTCCCCTCTACTCACTCACTTAGACAGTCTGCTACGCTCACAACATTGAGAGACGTTACATACACGTTAATGAAGTTATTTCTTAAATAGAGCCAAGATTATTTTACAGAAGATTGACAGTTTTCTCAAGTTCCCAGCTTGTTGGTGTTAAAAAGGACATTCATTCTATATACATTTGGTCTAGTACAATAATACTTTTGAATATATTTTTCTCTTTCTATTTCGAATTTGGAACATTTATATATATAATGAAATTCATCACCAATATCATTTGGGTTACACAAAGTACACTTCCCATCATTTGCTGGGATTCGTTGCCATCTACCTGTCTCGACTGGAAGGAAATGATTGCAAGTTCGGAATTCTAGCAAGCTATTATGATGCAGAAAATTGAGGTATGGTTCAGATTTGAGAGATGGAGTTTTGAGAACGCTGTGAATGTTTCTTTTGGTGGAGGTTTCGATTATTCAGATCCATGTTTGCTGATTTATCTTTTAATTTACTTCTCATAACAGTTTTAAGCCAAGGTAAACTTTCAAACTTTTGGGATTTCCAGATGAAACTTGGTCCAGGATCGTCGAAAATGCTTTTGAGATACATTATCCATTTACGTTCACATTTGCCAAATATACAATCGTTGAATATTAATGTATGTATGAAGAAGCACACTTAATTTTTCCGATTAAAGGTTAAGCCCCAAATCATACCATTCTGCTTTTAATAACATTTACAAGGGGGAATCTGCCAAACTCGCCATATAACATGAAGTTAGGTGTACTTTTCCTGAGTGATTTGAGAAAGCGTAGATGAACACTTTCAAAGCAAGAGGTATTTTCAAAACCCAGACCTCACATCCATATAAAAGAATAGGGGTGATCATACAATCAAACAGTTTGAAATGACAAGCAATGGAAAGTTTAAGTTTTCTGCCTTGGTTTAATATGAAAAACATTGCCTTTGTTGCCTTTTCCACCAGTATACGTTTGGTGTTAGTAAATTTACCATTCTTTTGTAGTGTAATGCCAAGGTAGGGATAACACTCTACATTTTCCAGGATATTATCTCCAATATTGAAACGTCTTTTATATTCTTTAGAGGATCCACCGAAAATAAGGATTTTTGATTTGGATGAGTGAATTTTAAGTTTCCATTTTTTACAGTAATTATGAAAAAAATCTAACATATTTTGCAAATCACAGGGGTCTGAGGATATAAAGACGGTATCATCAGCATACAGCCGTGAAAAAGTGTAATGAGCGTACCTAAACGCTTGTTGAAATCACCGGGTAAAGTGTAATGAGCGTACCTAAACGCTTGTTGAAATCACCGGGTAAAGTGTAATGAGCGTACCTAAACGCTTGTTGAAATCACCGGGTAAAGTGTAATGAGCGTACCTAAACGCTTGTTGAAATCACCGGGTAAAGTGTAATGAGCGTACCTAAACGCTTGTTGAAATCACCGGGTAAAGTGTAATGAGCGTACCTAAACGGTTGTTGAAATCACCGGGTAAAGTGTAATGAGCGTATCTAAACGGTTGTTGAAATCACCGGGTAAAGTGTAATGAGCGTACCTAAACGCTTGTTGAAATCACCGGGTAAAGTGTAATGAGCGTACCTAAACGCTTGTTGAAATCACCGGGTAAAGTGTAATGAGCGTACCTAAACGCTTGTTGAAATCACCGGGTAAAGTGTAATGAGCGTACCTAAACGCTTGTTGAAATCACCGGGTAAAGTGTAATGAGCGTACCTAAACGCTTGTTGAAATCACCGGGTAAAGTGTAATGAGCGTACCTAAACGGTTGTTGAAATCACCGGGTAAAGTGTAATGAGCGTACCTAAACGCTTGTTGAAATCACCGGGTAAAGTGTAATGAGCGTACCTAAACGGTTGTTGAAATCACCGGGTAAAGTGTAATGAGCGTACCTAAACGGTTGTGGAAATCACCGGGTAAAGTGTAATGAGCGTACCTAAACGGTTGTTGAAATCACTGGGTAAAGTGTAATGAGCGTACCTAAACGGTTGTTGAAATCACCGGGTAAAGTGTAATGAGCGTACCTAAACGGTTGTTGAAATCACCGGGTAAAGTGTAATGAGCGTACCTAAACGCTTGTTGAAATCACCGGGTAAAGTGTAATGAGCGTACCTAAACGGTTGTTGAAATCACCGGGTAAAGTGTAGTGAGCGTATCTAAACGGTTGTTGAAATCACCGGGTAAAGTGTAATGAGCGTACCTAAACGCTTGTTGAAATCACCGGGTAAAGTGTAATGAGCGCACCTAAACGCTTGTTGAAATCACCGGGTAAAGTGTAATGAGCGCACCTAAACGGTTGTTGAAATCACCGGGTAAAGTGTAATGAGCGTACCTAAACGGTTGTTGAAATCACCAGGTAAAGTGTAATGAGCGTACCTAAACGCTTGTTGAAATCACCGGGTAAAGTGTAATGAGCGTACCTAAACGCTTGTTGAAATCACCGGGTAAAGTGTAATGAGCGTACCTAAACGGTTGTTGAAATCACCGGGTAAAGTGTAATGAGCGTACCTAAACGGTTGTGGAAATCACCGGGTAAAGTGTAATGAGCGTACCTAAACGGTTGTTGAAATCACCGGGTAAAGTGTAATGAGCGTACCTAAACGGTTGTTGAAATCACCGGGTTTAAGTTGTAAACCACAGCATGAGTCTGAGGCTAAAGCATCTTCAAGATCATTAAGGAATAACGAAAACAAAACTGGGGACAAGTTCTCTCCTTGGCTGACACCCTGTTTACACAAGAAGAAATTAAAAATAATTTCCGCCGTTACAGACACATGATTTAATATTTTGATACATGTTAAAAATGACCTTGAAGCTTTTCCTAGATATCTTATTTTGCAGACGTTTTTTCCAGAGCCCTGATCTCAAGAGGGTATCAAATGCCTTTTGAAAATCGATAAATGCGCAATAGGATTTCTTCTTGCGACATTTTAATAGTTCCGACATTTGAAATAAACAGAAAATATGGTCTGATGGTGAATATCCTTTTCTGAAACCAGTCTGGGCTTCGGAAAGAATTTCGTTAGATTCGATGAATTTATTTAATCGGCTGTTTGAAACAGATATGAAAAGTTTTCCAAAACAGCTTAACAGTGTTATTGGTCTAACACACAGACACCACCCTAGCATCCACACTCCAATCACTCCCTACAAACACTGACACTATTACCAAAAAAACCCCAATAAAATCACACCTTAGCACATTACCCCCAGCACACCCACATCTACACAGATGCATCCAATTGTACAAACAAAATCACAGGCACTGACACTCATCTACAACATACACCCCCTATAACCTCAAACTTCCATTACTCAACAGCAGAACTAAACAGCTATCCTCACTGCACTCCACCTAATTCCCTCCCTCCCTACCACTAACTATCTAATAACCGAATAACCGATTCACTCAGCTCCATGAAACAACTCAAAAATAATACAGGACAAATTTTATGGATTGCAAGTTCTTGATGAGCTGATGAGGGGGCTAGGTAGGATAAGCCCCGAAACGTCGTAAAATAAATTCAAGAAGTTGCAATCCATAAAATGTGTCCTGTATTGCTACGACAACTTCTAAATGCCTTTGAAGAATAACTCCACCCCCGTACCCCCCCCTAAAAATTTTTTTTTTAAAAATCCAAAGCAGAAATTAAACACTTCGTAAAAACACATACCCTCAATCGAAACTTCCAACACAACATCAACCCAAACAGATTCATCTGGGTCAAATCCATCACAGCAAAACCCATATACAAAACAGTCAACATTCTCAGACTCCCACCATCCAAGACACACACACGTCACCAGACTCATCACAGGCATCACAAATCTAACCACACTCTATACACTCAAAACAGACACCCAGGTGGACTATGCAACCACTGTAAAACACCAGAAATAGTACAACACATATTTACTCCCTGCTACCTACAGCAAACAAACATATCACAACTACACAACACAATTCCAACCAAATCCCACAATAATGTTCAACTACTTCTTAACCCACTAAATCCACCAAAAATATTTAAAAGTAAACTTCCTCACAAACACAAACCTAATACATAAGATTTAGATTAATCTCAAACAAATTAACTCCGTTGAAACAACCATCACATCTCCCCTACAACCGTTAGACCTAGGAACTCATCCATACTCTCTAGCGTGGTCGTCTTCTCCGACGTCCGCGCGCTCGTCCCGTAATACTGTCAAGCCATCCGTAAAACAAATAACAGCCAGCCCAGTTAACTCTCGCAACCCCACATTCCAATTACACAACACAGCAACTCTATCCCCCGCTACTAGTACACCACCCCTACCCCTATTACATTCCACCACCCCCACTGCAACTATAGACCTATATCAACAACCGGCCCCACAACTTTAAACCTTTTAGCCCCGTATACCACACAACTTAACAAACAGCCTATTATGGGTAGGTGGGTAGGTGGGTAGATGGGTAGGTGGCTACGCTAAAAAGTCGACGATAAACACTAAACTGGTGATGATGCGTTGAATCGTTTGCTTGATGACGTCGTTAGAAATTCCTACCGACACGCCGCATTCATTGCAAGAAAGAAGTTGTATATCCATAAAAGTCTTCATCCTCCTAAATATAGATAGCAAGGTCCATGTGTAGTCGGTCTGGCAACGAACATGTCTGAAGTGAGTCATTCTGACTCTGTAAGTCAGGCAGGCTGACGCAGTGGCATAAGTTATTTCAGCTTGTAGTGCAGTTGATTGCTGCATGCCGGACAAATGCATGAGATTTTGCTGTGCTGGCGAATATCATGATGAAACATACATTTAAAGTGTGTCCGATATAAGTAAGTAAAAAGTATTTTGGATGATGACTGGAGAACCAAAATGAAAGGCCAAGTTGGGAAAAACATAGTCATTATATTATTTGTAAAAATACCTGGTTTAAAAAAGAAGCAAACAAATAAACGCCATACTATTTTTTTCTATTTCTGTGGGTACTTTAGTCAGGGATCTTAGTTGTTGGAAGTCACTTGAGACTTTAAGCTCAAATGGTCATCATGTTTTTGATTCATTACGCAATATTTCACGTTAACACGTTTATCTTGGAATCTGAACAAATCACTGATAATGACATACTTCACTGACGCGCATTCTGGTGAAACAACAATACTGACTCTGTGAATACTGTTACACTACTGCCTGTATCATAATGTGTACAACATTTGGATGCAATACTTCAGTTAAACACTCCACGTTAAGACTTGTACACCATTAGCATAATTTCATACACTAAGGGGACGGGAAACTTGATAGTATGGAGCAATAGCAACTAAGAAAATAATGTCGCACACTAACAGCTACTGTGAATTTATGAAGTACACACTTCCAGTCAAATTAGTGCAATATATCGCAATATGACATTCAGGGCAATATCCAGCCCTAGTGTCTACGCACAAAGGAGGTGTGTTACATGATTAACCATCCTCGGAAGTTCCACTACATGGAATTACCTGAAATATGGCATCACTTGGACGTGTGTCCAGGTTTGTTTCTGGACCTAAAGGCACCAGCAGCCACCTTTACGTATTTCTAGGCGAGCTGGAAAAGACTGAACATAAATTTGTTTTTGTCCTTCTTCAATGTCCTTCTGCTGCCTTGTCCTTCTTCAATGTGAAGCTTTTGACGTCGGTGACAGGTTGTGGTTTAAATTCGTCACGATTTCCGTTTAAGTCATGTCCGAGAGACAACGAATGGCATGTCTCTTGTTGCAGTATCCCCTGAGGAGAAACCTGTACAGGATCATATGTTAGCGAAGGCTATTTCTAACTCAATATGTTTCCTGCATTTAAAGAAAAGACAGCCAGGCCGTAGCTCTTAAATTTCTTTGCGCTGTTAGCGTTACCCAGTACCCACCTCCAGGAAGATGCTCTTCATGGGTGTCTCCATGCAGGTAGTTATAAGGTCTAATGGTAACTTGGTCTGTTCATATCGCGAGAATGCATTGAGTTGAGCAGATGTTGTAGCGCATAGAACTATTGGATTATGGTTACTTGCAAGTTTTAAATATATTCCTGTGAACTTTCATTTTCACGAATGCATACATACATACATATCATGTTCCATGCGTAAATAAGGAAGTGGTGTTGTCATACAAGGTCCTTTCCCCTTGTAAAACTGCGCAGTATTGACAAAAACATTACCTTTTAACCTAGAGATATGTTAACCGTGAGATAAAGAGATGGTATTGTATATCACCGTTGACTTGCCTCGCACTCAGGGGTTGTGATAACAAGATGTTTCAGTAGTAAGAATGAAGCATTGCTTTATAACCTAAAGAAACGTTAACCGTGAGATAAAGAGATGTTATTATATATCACCTTTGACTTACTTCTGACACAGGTGTCAGCAGGGTTGAAACGTAATCCTATGGGGCACTTGCAGGTTCCCCCGGAGCACTGAAGGTTACTCGATGAACAGTCCTGGTTTCTCTTGCATATTTTGTTCAGAATGTTTGTAGGTTTAGCTGTGTTCAATCAAGATTGGATTTTCTCATATGTTTTCATACCAAGAAGGATAGAACTATGACAATGCAATGTTGATTAACGCCTAATTACCTAAATCCTGTAATTATCTGGACGATTTGTTTTTAATCTTGCTTTGACCAGTCAAACTAGTAACTGACAGCATAAGGTAAAAAGTACTGTCGGAAACACACAAAAAATGTTTAGGTTGTTACTCTGTATCCCTAAAATTTACACAATTGGAAATAACATATGTCGAAATAACTCACTTCGGCATCACTGGGCATTCAGTGGGATGCGTTAGAGGATATCCAGAAACGAATGTTTACTCGTAAGATCGGGCAAAACCAGGAAAATATACTAGT
The DNA here is from genome assembly GCF_037392515.1 of Haliotis asinina. NCBI lineage: Eukaryota > Metazoa > Mollusca > Gastropoda > Lepetellida > Haliotidae > Haliotis > Haliotis asinina. The sequence continues at coordinate 416,795 of NW_027133897.1, forward strand.
TGCTGAAAGCAATAGATCAGACCATAGATGACAATTAGGTCCCTCAGTCAGGTACAATGACGGACCGTCACCTCACGTGGCATGAAATGCATATGCTGCCAAATGGCGCAAGGGGCCATCTCAAAGATACTTATGTTTTTTCATGTTTATTAATATGTCTTATCTCTTGATAAACCGACAAGCCGTTGTATATATCTGTAAACAATTGAAGATATCGCTAATTAATTTCACATATCGAAAATAGAATTACCGATATCTCAATTTGTTACAGAGATATCAAGAACATATTTCGTGATGTCTCTAAATGTTTTAAAGATATCTGCAAAACAATTACGATTATAGTGTACACAACTGTATAATAATTAGAAATTAATTCATGATATCTTTTCTAGATATTCAGTTCTAGATATCTGCCAATCTCCGCTCACTGTGTTACATTCTGCATATTAACCCTTTCTCACTCTCACATCAAGACCTCGGTGAGTTGACGTTATATTTGTGACACATTACTTTAGAATTGAATCGGTTGTATTGTACATGAAACCTCATGTGAATCTCTGTATTTTGCTTTCTACCCTACCTTTGTTTTTGCTGAATACAAATATATTGAAAATTTCAAACTTCTCAGTTTTATATTTTGCTGGTTCGGTAAGGATTTCTTACACCTTTTGTCACGACAAATATTTAACCGTAACAACACACGCACGCACGCATGCAGGCACGCACGCACGCACGCACGCACACACGCACGCACGCACGCACACACACACACACACGGGGGTCATTGATACTTTAATGTGAACACTTAGAGAGTGTTTGATCATTCATACTTGTACCTGTAGTGTACATGATCCAATACTGTGTATTCATAAAATGCTGACAACAAATATAAACGTATTCAAATGTAATAGCCTATAATAATATGAACAATTTTGTCCAGAGAAATGTACTTTATGACTGTAACAACAGTTACTAAGGAATTGCTTGTCATGAATTTAAGTTTGCCTGGATTTTGAAATCTAAATTTGGCAAATGTTTGTTAGCATTGCGTGCTGCCAATGCAGAAAACCCTCAGAAACGGACTATAGAAACTTGGCTCATGCGCGCCACATGTCAACATGCCAGTTCGCTACATGTCAACATGCCAGTTCGCTACATGTCAACATGCCAGCTCGCTACATGCCAACATGCCAGCTAACTACCCTTGATTCAAGAATTGAACTATTTACTGGCCTTTTATTATATAAATTCATGGTCATAAAAGTATATACAGAGAAATGATCTGGGAGTACTTCGATATCAACTTTTCATTCAAAACCCTACGGGACATATTTCTAGATCGTCTGGAGAAAATACGAAGGGTAATCGGCCACGAGAATCTGAAGAGGGTTGTGGTGATTTTTACGTCCCATTGGTATCATTTCAGCCATATAGCAACGAATCTGAGTCGGGTGTATACAGGAGCTGTTCTCGGCCGCGATGCGGGATCATGTTTTGACATGAAGATATCTCCAATTCAATTCAAGATATCTTTAAAACAATCCAAGATACCTTTAATATCTTAATAACAGTAAAAACGGGTTGCCACCCCTCACCAATGTAGTGCACATGAAGTCAAACATATTTGTAGAACTGTAAAACTGAGCTACGCCAGTTCGAAACCCTGTTAAGGAAGAAATATTTGCAAAAGTTTCTTAAGTGAAAGTGTCCGTGATTGACATGTGATGTTACATTGGGTTGAAAGGGACTTTCATACAAAACATCTCGAGGGATTCTAAAGGTGCTCCAACTAATAATCGTTTACTACACCCGTCCTTGGTTTGCTTTTGATACGACCCCTCCTGTCCGTTTCTTTTGAAAGTGATAGTGACATTCCATGGTCGCTGCATCCTAAATAGTTATCGCCTTAAAAGTAATATTTTTTTACGTAAGCTATGGTTTATAATTCAGCTACGTTCACTTCAAAGAGTGTCATTTGTAATACAATTTCATCGCACACTAATTTGCATAAAGCCATGGTCTGTCCCAAATAAGTCGATTTCGACTTTGAGAAAATCTGCATTGCGTATTTCTGCACTAATCTCTTACCAGTAAAGTCGTTTTTTAACGTTTTCTATCTTACTACCAGTGGAACTGTAATTAAGCCGAACTTACTTTAACAGATATCATGTTCATGAACGAGAGGAGCCACTTCGCCCCGGACAGTCAATACAGAGTAAATCGTTCATTTCATTGCTAAATATATTCAGACTACCTCACTAACCCTGCAGATGCCAGCGGAATGTGAAACCTTGCAGTTGTCTCATTCCATGATAAGTGGAATTATGGTTCTATTTTTATGATTGGTAATATTTATGGTTAGCAATTTCGTGTCCCAATAAATATTTTCCGTCAAAGCTGATCGTTGGGCACAACTAATGAGATGGGACATACGGACAAGATGAAAAGTGAAAACATCAGCTCGTATCTCAGAACAAATGATTTCCCTGCAAAACGGTAACTGACATGTTCACAGTGATTAGTAGATGTTTATTGTTTAGACTGATCACTTGTGAACTAAATGAAATTAAACCCCTTAAATTTATTAGTAATATATCAACAATAATACCTTGGACACACTGCATGAGCTTCATGTGTTTTGAGACATCGAGTGTTGGAAAAGCAGGTCTTCATTGAGCAAGCACCTGTGGAAGGCTGTAAAACGAAGTTTGGCCAAAATGTGATAAGCAAGAGGTAGTGTCTGATGTTTTAGACATTGCGATACAATTTACTTTTGATTTTTGCATTATGTATTGGGTTTCAGTGATGTATTCATGCACCTTTCAGTGATGTATTCATGCACCTTTCAGTGATGTATTCATGCACCTTTCAGTGATGTATTCATGCACTTTTCAGTGATGTATTCATGCACTTTTCACGAAACTTTCTCTGAGGTTATGTTTTTCTTCGTTATAAATGAATATAATTATCCTAAAACAAATGTTGTTCGTCTTACGTTAAATATAGGAAGATGACGCTAGCGACTGTCGGTCTGTATTACATGTCAGAGTTCCGATGTCATATGCAACACTCTTATAGGAACTTCTTTCCATACACTTGTTCTTGCACAACTTGACACTGATTTTTATAGTTACTTGCATGCGTGTGGGAAACACATACTATGGACAGAGACGCCAAAGGTAGAAGAAACATCTTCTGTGGCTCTCATCACTTCAAGATAGAATGACAGAGACACGTGAACACTTCTGTTAATAACGTCAATATCCTCATACTTATGTGGCTGCTATAATTAGGTGGTTGCTTTGCAGGATATGGTTTCAGACCATCAAGCCATCGCATGATGCTAATAATGATAGATCTGAAACATTTGCTATGAGAACTTTAACGCCGAAATCGTTACTGACAAGGCATTGAGGCAATTGTGTAAAATGTTAAAACGTTATGTAGTTTGCTGATACTAAAAATCAATGTTTAATGTGAAATTCAATGTTTGAGGTCATGAATAAAGATGTTCATCAACATTCTCATTATGCTATTATCAATTTGTATTTCTGTTTATAAAACATATATGAAGTGTTTTGGCACCAGTTGTAGCGTTCGATATAGCTCATCCTGGTGGCAGAATGTATGTAAAAGGGCGATGCGCATATACTCCGGTGGGCGAGCTGGCTAAGGCGCCAGACTACTAATCCAGCGAGCTTGGAGCTGCCGGGATCGAGCCCGCCTGTGACCGGGTGTGAAAAACCTTGGGGTCAACTTTGTGTGCAGACTCTTTCAGTGTTGTAACAACCCCTCGTGTGCAGTACACAACCCCGTGCCCTTAAAAGAACAGACGAATCCGTTGGTATATGACCAGATGGTGGCCACACGAATACTTACAAACACCTAGTTGCGTGTACCGCAACGTGCAGTAAAATTGGACAAAGTAATGTGGCTGTCTGTCCCAGTCCACCCAGCTGTGAATGGGTACCTCGTAAGGATGGGAAAGCCACATTAACTCGGTGCGCCTGGTAGGCTGCAAGAATTGTATGAACCCCAGGGAGTTGAGACTGAAAATACTATGTGCCGTTGTTATGGACATCTAATTTTCTAATGTTTCTAAAGTTATGAAACATTTTAGCATTTACATTTAAAGTGTGTAAATATGGATTCACATATCCAAATAATATATCTTAATATATCTTAATATATCTTCCAACGTCTTCACAAAAGAACAGTTTTCAAACACTATGGTCACGCGTCTTTGTGAACATTTGAGAATCTCTCTTGCGTGTGGGGCATTATAACCTGTGTTTATCCCTTACCTAAAGTTTGTTTGACTTGTTTGTCTCACTGCTCAGTTGGCACATTTAAAAAGTCACCTTCTCGCTATGTAACGCTATTGGCTCTTCAGGACTAGCTTAGAACACATAGATGTCGTCTTCAAAAGAAACAACAACACCATCATGAACATCATCGAGGCGAGTGGCAAACCACCTACCAGCCAGCAACAGCAATCGCTCGGAACAGTTTACCATGTCCCAAGCGATTATTGACAATCCCTTATGCATACCACAGGCTTCACTACCCCTTTGTGCAGGCTTCGCTCTTGTTAAACCTATGTGTTGTCATTGTGTCTGGCTTCCTATCCCAATCAAGCTGTACAAACATATCCTTTAACTTGTATGTATGCTCCCCTACCTCAATCACTTGCTTGATAACGGTGTTCGAACCTACACCGAAACGTCGCCCTCATAGCGATAAAGAAGTTGTTCATCGATATATTGTCATCCGTCCCTACTACTCCAACTTGCAAATGTCTCGCAAAGAAGACATTTTAGCCTACACGAAATTAAACCCTATAACGATTACACCTACTTGGGCTGTGAGTCCAGATTTCAGGAGGTCATTATGCGACGAAGCCGTATTGGTCCTACTATGTATACTCATGAATACTTGTTAAAAGGTGAAGATCTTCCGTTTTGCATCCCTTGTGATGAAAGAATCACGGCCCAGCATGTCCTGCTTTCCATCACAAGGGATAAATATTTTAATGCCAAAACAGTAACAGATTTTTATGATGTTAATTGTTTTCGAGGAAATAAATACAGTTTGAATAATTTGTTTTGTAAATACACAAATGGAATTTTACAAGAGGTGGTTTAAACTAGCAAATCTTTGTGGCTGTATCCTCAACGGGGCTTAAACAGTCGTAAAATGATTGTCATCCTGAGGAATTTTGTATATCCCAAAACTTTCAATCTATCTTTATCAGCTAACCTGTTCCAACTCCAACTAGGGACCATGAACGTAGAAAAGGCGCTGTGAATCTCCATGGTCCCCAGCATGGTGATCTGATTTCAGTTGTTGGTGGCCTATAGCCTGCCTGCTTTTGTAATATTTTCTTGTCATGTACGGTTAAAAGGTTTTAAATTCCATGAGTAGTTTTAAAATATATATCTGTCATAGTCTACTTGTTCTACTGCCTTTTGTTGACAGTTTTTTATCCTTTACCTACTACTATTATTATTATGTTTTACAGATTAGAAATGAAATGCAGCAGAGAGGGTTTGGGTGATCCTGGCACAGTCAGGCTGGTCATCAGCTCAGGGCCCTCGCCCCCTCTACACGCAGCCCAGACAGCGAATGGGACTTCTCCCAGGAAACACTGCCTAGTCGAACCCACCAAGAACTTTCCGGAGAATATGAAGGCTCCCCAACACTGCAGCCTTCTGCATTACCCAGATTGTCAGAAGGGCTGTGCTCCCGGTGGAGAACCCGGGCACTCTCCTCATCTGCGCCAAGAGATCAGGAGGTACCAAACCAAGGGCACCGAGAACAATGGGGAGCCTGACGACAGTGTACTTGGGATGCAAACGAGACATTTCAAAGGTGCGGTCCGCATATTTATCATGCTTTTCCTGAATCTTGCCAATCACATTGCTGTCAAAAGGAACAGAAAATTCAATAATATAAATAATTTTATTGGCTTTATCAAAAATGACAAGATCAGGTTTGTTGGCTGGAATTCGTCTCAGGCTGTATATTGGCCTGTTCCAGAGAAGTTTAAAAGCATCATTTTCCAGGACGCTCTGGGCATGTTCAGGGTCGTACCATGGATGGACCTCGGAGTCAAAGCCACAGCCATGGCGGAGACGATAGTAAAAGCAGCGAGTCATGCCATCATGTCTTTCAAGATATGCTGTTTGTGCCAAGGAAGGGCATCCACTGAAAAGGTGTTGGACAGTCTCTGTAAATTCATTGCAAAGACGACATTTCATGTTGATATTTTCTTTAAGAATAACATTCTGGCGATTGCGAGTGGGAAGTGACTGGTCCTGAGCAGCAAAAAGGAAGCCCTCAGTTTCACATTTGAGACCAGCCGACTTCATCCAGGCGAAGGAGTCGGTTGGATTGCTGTTCTGTTCCACACACTGCATATACACACGATGCAATGGCTTCTCAGACAGCTTCTCTACAAAGGACCGACTCTGAGCAGATTTGGTGAAAGACTTCACCTGGTTTACTCCCATCACTGTACCCTCCAGCAGTACATCGCCATCAACAAAATCAACTTCAAATTTCAGATTGTGTCCAACAACCTTGGCACGCTTGAAATAGCTGTGGAATTCCTTGCTTTTATCATGAGTCTTGACGTGCTTCACCAGAGGATCATCCGATAAATAAATGTGTGCAAAAGTACACAATAAAATTCTATCATGAACAACAGCTTCCACATTAATCAAACCCCGTCCTCCCGAATTGATTGGCATATATAAACGATTAAGAGAGGAACGAGGGTGGTGTGCTCTGTTATCAGACACGATCCTTCTGGTCAGGCGGTCAAGACCCTGGATGTCTTGTTTTGTCCAATCAACTACTCCAAAGGAATAGGAGAGGACTGGCACAGCAAAAGTATTGGTGGCTTTGACCTTGTTTCGAGCATTTAGCTCATACTCGGCCCGAATTTTATCTTGAATCTGGGCATTCTGGAGCTTGTCTCGAACTTGCATTCCAAGATAGGTGTAGGCCTGATCTTGCACACGATGCTCAATAACTCCTCCACCTTGTAACTTGAATTATTATTATTATTATTATCATTAATGTATAACTTGTTACAGTCACGACATGACCTGTGAAGGTCTAGGTAAGAATATTGGCTTTCAGTAACCCATGTCTGTCGTCGGAGTTGGCAAACAACATGGAGTGTGGAGAAAATACATGTCATGTCAGTAGCACTCATATCAATCACTGGCATAAATGAGGTCGATGATTTCCCAGAATGAGGCCCTTGGGCTACTGTCTACATCATTCCAGACCATCCAGGTCTTGGAGAACGAAGAGGCCACACTACTTTCCACAGGGGGTCCAGTTTCCAAGTTGGGTCGTCACAGCTGACATCTCCAAGCTCGTCATACTTCAAGGGAATATTTGCAAGTGAAGACTTGAAGAAACGGATGTCAGTTTTTGCCATTTGCGTTATTTCATCATTAGTTACAAATTCCCTTGGGACTGCAATTCTGTGTTTGACGCCAGGACTAATAGCAGCAATAAGGCCCATGCCGTGAAAAGTATTGCATTCATCCAAAGTGTTGATGCTGTGGTCCACATTGTCAGCTATGTACTGAATGAAATGACCTTGAACATTTGGTAGGTCAACACCTTGTGATTTGGCTGCACAAGATTCAAAACGTTTCACCTCGGAGTAAGAAGAACAGAAGCCATGGTTGTGAAAGGGAATCAATTAGAAATTTAGAGGCAAAATGGATGGTGATGCATCTGAACAGCTAATCCTGTCTGAAGTGGTGCTATGATGACTCGTGGTCGAGTGTTCTGTATGACAGCCTGTCCTACAGATGCAATTTTTACATCAGCATTTTTCTCTGCAAACATTGTTCTCAAGAGGAGATACAAAGAATCAGAAAGAAATGAAACATTCTTGTCAACAGATGACATATCTTCTGGCTTTGGGTAGACTGATTTTCATGTATCAATGCATTGGATATAAGTTTTTGAGGTTGACTATTACATTCTTAACTTTTCAGCTTCAAAGTGAATCAACTTAGGAGCCTCATAAAATTCACGAAGAAGTGTCGATGCTGTTTTCCTAAATGTCACAACACAGGCTTTGCCATTTACAGCTGTCACAGGAACGTCATCACCAAAGTAACCTTCAATTCTTTTCTTGATATACTTGATATTGTAGGGGTCTTGGCACCAAAATTCCTTCATTGTCTGAACAAGATCACTGATGGTTAACTGTTCATTGTCATTTTCTATCAAATACTTTGTGACTCTCTGAAATGTTTCCTCCCTGTTGATATCCTTGGTCGTTCTGTTGATTTTACTTTTGCGGTACTTTGGAAATGCAAGGGAATCTGTTTGCCCGTTCTGAAATTGATATTACATACTTTTAGTTAAACAGCATCAGCGGCATGCAAATCCTGAGCAAATTCAATTCTGAGGAGGACCTTCTGTGACCAAGTGTCCTTACGGTCCATGCAGATCTGACGAACTGTTGTCTGGAAATCAGATGTTCTGACTGGAAACACGTCACATCCCCTCTTCTTCTCAAAGAATTTGGCCGGGCAGCCATAGAAGAGGCAGTGTTCACAAACTTTAAATTCTGGTTCCTCAGAGCGTAATGTTCGAGACGTTTCATTTTCCGTGCTACATTTTGTATCTTTGTTAATTATGTTCTTATTGCAAAAGCGACATCTACAATTCTGGTGCACAGATTGGCCCACTTTACTAGTAAAGGATGATGCTAGCTTTGTTGACCCCATTGCTGCCCTTCTCTCTTAGCACAACAGTTGGTTGTCCATTGTCAAGTTGTTCTTTGCAATTAACACAAACATCCATGATCAGACATCTGAAATCATAATAAATTCAATTTCATATGTAATTATATGCTGCTCACGGTTGAAAATAAAACTTTTACAATCGTGTATATGACATGAGATTTCACTGCCATTTTGTCCCTAAAATGTTTCCATATTTTTTTTTTATCTTGACAGGCGGATGACTCTAATTTACTTATTTTTCAATGAAACAAGCCGTCACCAGATCACAAATTGTCAATAAACACAAGAAAAATGAACCTCCAATCACTGGTCTTTTTCAGTAACAATTTAGACATAGCGACAAAATTGTTTACATTGATGAATTTGACGTTGACGCTAACATTCAGTTGTGGCAACTTAGCCAAAGTACTGCGATGAGATCGAGGGATGAATTCTGCAACGTAAAACTCGGTCACCAAGGAACTCTTAAAAGCCTATATGTTCTATGTTTATTTCCATTTGACTGACCACGATCGTACCACAAATTTCTCAACCACTGTTGTTCATCAAGAGATTGGACCCACTCACAGGACATTTTAACATCAAGTCCAGTCATGTTATACAGGTCCTGAGCTGTAAACTCGAAAGTAACTTATTGGTAACATTTATCCAGGATCTATTAAACTTCCGAGACCAACACTTGATAATCTGAAATCTGGCATAAGGTTCAATTTATTCCAAAATCTCAATATTTCTATATTTTGTTTACAAAAAGGACTTATCCAACCCATCTCTCCCCTGACTGCCAAATTTGGATTTTACAACCGACTCCGAGAAAAAAATCTACAAGTCTGCTTTTGAACTGCATCTATACAACAAAATTCCTTTGTACCCAAGATTGCAGCGCCATAGAAGACGATAGACTGAACTAAGGTATTATAGACATTATAAGCCCTATCAGATACGAAGTTCAGCATCCTCTGCAGCGACAATTCATCCGGTGCAATCAGGGCCATGCCATCTGCATAAAGGAGAAGACTCAACGTCACACCACACCCAAGCTTATTAATTTACTTGGTAAGGTTGTTGATGTATACTGAAAATAACGTCGGAGATATCGTGCAACCCTGGCGAACTCCAGATTCATACCAAAAACGTTTGTAAGTACATCATTAACACGAACCCTTCCAGAGGTATTTTCATGCATTGACTGAACTGCATGGATAAATTTACCATTAATTCCCAGTTGAGGCAACTTATACCATAAGCATTGTCTGTTCACCTTGTCGAAAGCTTTCATTGCATCAATAAAACAAACAAAGGTAGACTGTTTTTTTGTATTTCGATTCATAAGGATGGAATATAAACTAGAGATGTACTCTTGCGTACCTCGACCCGTACGGAAACCAGTTTGTTCTTCAACTAAAAGATGATTGCTTTCCAGCCAACTACAAAGTCTGAGATTGAGTATATCCGAGTAGATCTTACAAGGGACTAACAACATGGATATACCTCGATAACTAAGTGGGTCACGTGGGTCCGAGTCCTGCTTGTTAATTGGACTAATAAAACTATGACGCCAAATATCGGGTACAATGCTGAACTTAAAACAAAAATTAAAAAACTCTGTGTAGAATTGCAATACAGGATTTGTTTTTAAGAGCCGGTAAACAGTCGGGGCCAGCAGTCTCTCCACGTGTAACACGTGCGACTGCATGTTCAACCTCGCTTAGAAGAATGGGTGAATCGAGGTCACTGGTGTCAATGCGTGTATGGGTCATGTGAATCACGTCACCCTTAGTTACATTGTTGACATGCTGAAGGTGGGTGTTGTCAAAGGAAGGAGAATCGACATCTAAGAACAGCGAAGAATAGTCAGCCTGCCATTTACCGAGAACAGTTGCTCTCTCCGTGGAAGTCTCACCATCAGCTGTTACTTCCCATGGCATACTGTTGTGTCTATCACTAGAAATACCTATTCCACCGATTGTCTTCCAAAAACTACGGGAATCCCGACCTGCATATTTCTCTAATACACGCTGCTGTTCATCCGTCTGATACATACGTTTAGCCTTTCTCAGTGGTCTATCAAACATCTTCCTTTCAGACACAAACATATGTTTAAGACCTTTCCTCTTGATAGTTTTACAATCCAGCCGCGCCCTTTCTGCGACCCTGACCTTGTCCCACTGACACTGAAGCTCCGGAGACCAATATGGCTTATACCTTGATTTACATCTACCTGGATTGTTGCTCCTAGGATTAAAGACAGCGACTTTATCTAATTCTGTGTACATTGAATCTAAAAACTCTGAATAAACATAATTAACATCACGTTGGGCATTAACGTGTGAGTTAAATTTAGCAATCACCTCATGAATCTGATCACTAACCTCGCCACCCTGAAGAAATGATACTGGAGCTTTACTAGCTACATAACGTCTACACTCAATAACAGCACAAATATGGCTGAAACACAGCCTCTGTGATCTTAAGTCACTTAAACTGTAGAAAAGTGTGCTGCATCGAAAGGCTGATGCCATTTACACAGTTTGTGATAGCTCGGGATGAGTCTTCAGCAGAAACATTCCCCATAGATTTTAATCTAAGAAACAGGATCGTCCGCGTAAAGATGGAAAGGATAGCGTATGTGTCCTTGCGGTGTACCCAAATGATATGGTACAAATGGTGAAGAGAATAGAGCCCTGTATTTTCTCTTTTGGCCCTTCAACGCAGAATGCAACGGTTTTCTCCAACCAACCCAGACTTGAAGGATTGTTTTCGTGACAAACATTTCACCCAGTCGCGGAACAGGAGTTGGAAATCTCGTGGTGGCGCCACCTATCAGCCCCCTAAGTCCGGTCCTGAGGCCGGAAGTGGCTCTTACAAGCAACAGAGATCGCTGCCTGACTTGGTCTGACCGTCCCGACCTTCGACTGACCGGTGGGCGGGAGGTTAGGAAAGTATGCACCCAACTTGGACATTCTCGGAGATCCGTACGTTTCGGACATTCTCACTCACGGATATCAGATGCCTGTTATCGGGAACCCCCTCTCACAGTCACTTCTCTATAACGTACTTACCCTCTGAATCAAAACTTGGTTCTTCAGGCCACTATATAGAGACACCTCTGGACAATCATGCTGGCCACAGGTCGATCCTGTCCATGATACTCCGGGGTTCTACTCTCCCATCTTTCCGGTGTCGAAAAAGAATTCAAACAAACTTAGTTTGAGATTCAACACGAAACAGTTCAATGCCCGGTTTATGTCACCATCGCTCCAATTTCGATGGCGCCAATCAATCTTCTATGCACCATATTGAAGAGAGGGGGCTATCTCATTTCTCTCGATCTGCAAGAAGCCTATCTTCACATACCAATACATCTAGACGACCGGAAATATCTTCACGTTCCAAGGGCGTCATAACCAGTGGATGGTACTACCGTTTGGAATGTCTTTGGTCCAGTGGCTTTTTACTCGGATAACCATGCCGATAACAAACTACCTGCATTGTCGGGGAATCACTTTTGAGAGCTACATCGCTCAGCAGCATCCAGTTGTCCTTCATTCCCACAGGCAGTTCACCCACCAAGTTGCTAGGGCAATTAGGATGGCTCCTGAACTTTAAGTCAGAGTTAAGACCGAGCCGGAGATTACAATTCATAGGGGCGGTATTCGACATACAACAGGGCATGTTGTTTGTACCTCAGGGCAGATGGGACACATTTCGCCACATTCTACCTCTGGCATTGGATTCACCCAGAACCTTGCGGCAAGAGTTACTCGGGTTGTTGAAGTCGGCACAAGCACTGACTTACAGGGGCCAACTACAACTTCGGGATCGTCCCCTTCAGATGTTTCTGTGCCCATACATCCGAAACTACAACCTCGGGGGGGTTATTCGTCTTCCAGTGCAATTACGTCCAGGTTTTGTTGTTGGCTCGAGGAACAGAATGTCTGCGCCGGAGTCTCTTTGCTGCCCTTCACATCGAGTCTTCACCTGTTCGTAGACGCATCCCTCGGGGGTTGGGGGTGTTTCTTCATCATCCAGTGGCCGGGCAGTGGTTGTTCGCAGAAAAGACCCTTCACATCAACGAATTGGAATTCAAGGCCGTCATTCTAGCCATTCAACACTGGGCGGCAGAACTTGCAACCAGCACGATTCGTCTGCTTTTGGTGGCACCCTTTGGCTAGCATGAAGTTGGTTTGTCAGCCTAAAACAGCTAGGAGAACTGAATCCAGTACCGTTACCCATTCACAACGACGTACTCCGTCATCCACCTGTAGACATGTACCACGGGCCATCACAAACCCTCAGTCTGCACGTATGGCGCATTTACAAAAGTCCCTGATAGCCAAGGGTTACTCTCACAGAGTAGCTACAATGTAACCCCTGCGCACAGGCTTCGACTCGTTCCATTGTATGAGGATAAATGGAAGAAATTTGAACATCACTGTTGTATTAGGAGAATTCATTCTCCCACCACTACGTCACCTCAGGTTGTTGCGTAATTCCAACAGCATTTACGGACCACAAACAACCCTAAGGTACTAATACACATTGCCAACCTATCTGGCTGCCAATAATTCAGTTCTTGCCAGAACTACTGGAACCAAGATGTCTACTACTCCCGAGCTCCAGTATCTGCTTCGATCGTTCAGGTTTGCTGACCAGTCTAAGACGTTTAGTCCTCTTGCATGGGATTTGTCAGTCATCCTCCGTCACTTGGTGTTTAGTGAATATGATAAGGAGTTTGAACAAATAACATTCAAAACTTCTTAGAAGCATCAGCTACTGGGGCTCGTATGTCGGAGTTACACGCTCGGCATGTGAATCATGTACGTTTTGAACGGAAACGTCATGGCAGAGTTTTTCTGGGTTTGTGTTGGAACAGGACAAACCGGATAGAATGTTTACTATTCCTCCGTTGTCAACTATTCTTGGGCCTGATGGTGAGGAAGATTTATCTCTTTGCCCTGTCAGAGTTCATCATGGAGGGTTGCTTTTGGCGCTCAGATACAATGTTAAAACATTCTTCCACTTGTCTGAGGGACTCATCGGTCACTGACGTCCAAGATCTCCCCCAGTTTGGAACCAGCAATTGTCTTCGGCCTGTCAACGCAGTTAATTATAGTGTGCATTATACGTTTGCACTCGTGTGCATACTGAATAAAATTCTGAAATCTACTTCTGAGTTTTGTTTTCGATTCTTCTGGGGTTAGAACTCTTCGCACACTGTTATTGGTTGATTGTAGTAAGTGTCTATACGGATCTACAGCGGTCAGTTCCTGCATTTGCGATATAGAAGAGTTCGACAATCTCGCTTGCTGACCTCTACTCCATGGAGCAATCACGTCGGTGTAGCGAGTCCTTCCTGAATTCCTTTGCGGATTTCGTAGCGTTCTAGCTCTTAAGTGCCCTAGCACACCGTTGTGGTCTTACTGTGGTATGTAGTGAAAGCCAAATGGTGTTGTTTTGATACTGAACGTTAAATCTTTGAGCTTTCTGATTCAATTTACTAAATCAAGGGGTTCAAGGGAATCCAACTATGATAGTAACATCCGGCCTCTCTTGTTTCTTTGTATCTGCGGTTGTCGTAAGCCAGTACAGTGTATACTACCATTGCTTTGAGACAAAGGCTAATCTTCGACCCGCCGTCCAACCGTGCGATAAGTGCAAATCGTGAGATAGGATAAGTTTAAAAATTTGGAAATTTTGGCAATAAATTGTATATTTACATACTTATCATATCTCAGGCAAAGTATGCCCACCCAGCCTCCCCACTACTTAGATAACGGTGGTGGCTCCAAGAAGAGAATGATCACTCTACGGTAGTCACGTGGGTAGATAGGGCAGCGTGCCGCGTGCTTAGCATGGTACTGTCCTATGAGGAGAGCAGTCTGTGGGACACGGGCGTATGGTCAAGTGAGGCATACAGGGAGAGTTCTAATTCATTGCACTAAGCGTCGAAGGAAGATGGAGAAATGCAAATCGTGAAATAGGATAAGTTTATAAATATACAATTTACAGTTAAAATTTCCAAATTCATACATGATCACATGACCCATTAGTCATTAGTTCTCTCTTACAACAAACATAAGTTGTTCAAGACCAATTCTAACCCACATCTTCACGTAACCAGACTTATTTTTTGGGCTGTTCGCAATATTCACCCCTTCATAATTTTATACTTGCTGTGGAACTGAGCTTGTATGAAGAGATGGAAAAGCATGTCTTGTTAAAGCATGTATTTAATTAGTGACCAATTTTAGTAGTGGATGGACTTTTCAAAACCAGTGTGAAATAAGAACAGGAATGTTTGGAAACATTGAAAGTCATTTGTAACTGAGACCATACCTACTAACTTGGTTATCCTTCAGTGAATAACAACCTGAGTATGTTTATATCATCATCGTCCATATGGCCAGTAACTAATTGTAATTATCAATATACACCAACTGCAATTATCCAAGTGTTAGAAGCAAACACAATTACAATGTTATTGGTTACATACACCAATACATGCCGGAATGTCATTGTGAGTATTTTCAAGCTTTAATGCACAGTTATTCAGATTAAAGTCATGTTCATCACGTTGACACTTAATGACAGTTACTTAATAATGAATGATAATGCCTTATACAAGTAGGAAACTAGAAGATGCAATGAAAATAACAATGACATTGCTTTATGCCGTGAAATATTGTACATAAAATATCAACGACCCGAGCTGCTTGAAAAGATTTCTTAAACATAAAGACAAACAAAAACCCGAAATTAACGTTATTTCTTAGAAAATAAATTGATGCAAATGTTTAGGGCATTTACGGTAATTCTTAAGAGAGGCAAAGCTGCACTGAAATTATTTACGTCAAATATGAAATAGCACTAAAATGAACGAGTACATATTAAATAAACCAAGCAGTTGAAATTACACAAACATAATTTGTAAGTTTGCCAATACATCCGTATGAAAATAACGCAAACGTACGAAATGTAAGCTAAAATGAACGAAGTTTACTTACTAACTTTCCCTACTTTTGCAGTGGTAAATGCAAACTTGTCTAAACGAAACTTGTCTCTCAGCAGTGCTAGGCTCTGAACAAAATGTCCTTGCTGAAGGCAGGTTACTCATACCTCAAACAGACTGCTGACGTTTCACCTTCCGTACATCAATACTGCCAATGAAATCATGGATGCGATCGTCTGTACATGGAACACGCAGTTTTGCTCGATACACATTTATCGAAATGACGATACTAAACACAACAAAATTAAACTAATCGAAGATATCATCATCGGTGATGTCGCTGTCATCGTCAGTAGCAGATACGCTGTCTGTGTAACTTCCAGCTTGAGGCTGTTGACATGCATAGCATTTTTTCTGCAACACAACGACAGAGAAGACAATCATGTTAATGACAGTGAAAATGCTGACATTCCAGACAGAGGTGGGAGCGACGGTAGAAACAGAAGACAGTGATATTAAGACACAATAACCAGCAACGTTGAGGACAGAGAAAGCAATGATTTTTTATTATAGTGCAGACGCTGCCATGTCAGACTCACGTTTCAGACAGATATGGCAGTGACGGTTTGGAAAGAGAAGGCACTGACGTTTCAGACAGAACTGACAATAAAGTTAAGGAAAGAGTAGATTGATGCTAAAGACAAGAAGAACTTGACGTTTACTACTGTGAAGGCAGTCACTATGAAGACAAAATGCAATGAAATTTAAGACACTGAAGTTAATGTCAAAGCTAGAGAAAATGCTAATGTTTCAGACAGAGAAGACAATGACATTTAAATCACAGAAGACTAAAATGTTATAAAGAAAGAGAAAACACCGACGTTAATGACAGAGACGGAAATGATGTTTAAGACAGAGATGACAATGGCATTTAAGACACAGATGACACCAACTTTTACAACAGAGAAGGCAATGACGTTAAAGAGATAGAGGACATTGACGCCTCACACAGAAAGCAATGTTTCAGACAGAGGACGACGACGTTTAAGATAGTGACGACAATACATTTCAGACAGAGAGGACAATGATGATTAAGACAGAGCAGACAATGATGTTTTCGACTAAAAGGACAATGATGTTTTTCAGACAGAGAGGATAATGAAGTTAAGGCAGAGAAGACACTGACATTTTGGACAGACAACACAAGGACGTTTTAAACAGAGAATGCAAGGACGTTTCAGACAGACAACACAATGACGTTTCAGACAGACAACACAATGACGTCTCAGACAGAGAATGCAATGACGTTTCAGACAGACAACACAATGACGTTTCAGATAGACAACACAATGACGTTTCAGACAGAGAATGCAATGACGTTTCAGACAGACAACACAAGGACGTTTCAGACAGAGAATGCAATGACTTTCCAGACAGACAACACAATGACGTTTCAGACAGACAACACAATGACGTCTCAGACAGAGAATGCAATGACGTTTCAGACAGACAACACAATAATGTTTCAGACAGAGAATGCAAAGATCATAAAGACAGTGAATACGAAGACATTAAAGTTGATGATTTTCAAAAGCAACGTGTTTCAGAGAGACAGATGTTCAATACACTGGGTATGTAATTCCCTGGATTTACCCAACCATACAAGCCATGCCTGTTACCCACTTTGACATCAAGCCAACAGTCTTTACAGTATGTGAAATTGCAGCCTTCTGTTTCACATTTGTGGAAGTCGTTGTCTTTCGGATCCTCACATATGAGACACTTGATTTTGATCTTATTGAATCTCTCCAGGAACTTGCAGCATCGCGGAAACTCTTGCAAGAGGGCACTGAACACACCTGTGGGACGCTGTAATGATGTGAACATGGAAACAGGTCATATACAAGCATCTAATACAGTGAGCACACCTGTAGGAATACATTATACGTAAACACTTCATTGTAATCATGTGTTGAGATGCTATCAGCGCGAAAATCTTGTACTTCGAGCCGATTACTTTCCATCCATTTGTTTTCCCCCCTTTTCCTGCTTGCAATCAAATGTTTTCTTTTCCTTCTTAATTTATATTTCAACACTTCATCAGAATGCTTTTGTTCTATTGACACTTTTTTCTTTTTTAGAGTCTAAATTCAGTAGTCTCCTAAATGAAGGCCCAAGTAATATCATCCAACATTTCCGCCTGATCAAGAAACATGATCTAAATGTTCCTGACATCGGCCTTAGGCACGCATTTGATGTCTGTAATATTTGGCAAGTTCGACATGTTCCCGAGGATGGCAAGAACGCTTCTCCTCGCTAAACACCATACGAATTATTGGTTGCACTCAAAATTCAACTAAGGATTTTGTTTATATATTGAATTTCAATCTTGAATGAGCCTCCAATTTCTGTTGCATGTTTAGTCCCAAGATGAAACCAGTCCACAACAGAACGAGGTGTGAATCCAGCAAGCAATAAAGAGACGTATTGTAAGTAACATCTGTATTCTAACATTACAAAGTTCATGAACACCTTTTGTGAAAATCGGACATGCTGCGGTGTAAATTATTTTGACAAATGCACAACACTGAATGTTACACGCTGAAATATATGTACAAGATAAGATGTCAAACACTGCAACATTTGCACAAGGTAGTTGTACTATGGTGACAGTTGAACAAGATCTATTCTCACACAACGAGAGAAAACAGAACATGATGGAGACAGTCCACCATGGTCTGTATGAGTTGATTCACGGTTTGATAAAAAGAGGAGAGTTACAACTTGATAAGGTGAAGTGTGACTGTAATTCTATCTATCAGCAGTGATAAAGAGATAACATGGATATTTTGTGTTGGATATTAGGGTGGACATGTTACCTCCTTATCACTCCTGACTGGTTGAGCTGTTAAATTCCATCAATCGAGTCACATGATAGGTTGGCCGCATGACATTTCAGGGAGGAACTGTTTAACATCACACATACATACCCCAAAACCATGTATACATTCTATGGCTTAGTCTCCAAAACCAAACTTTCAAAATAAACTTTTATTCCTGAGACAATACTGTAATCTAGAGACAATACTATATTCAAAATCATGGCAAACTGGGTAGGAACTTAGACTTAGTATTCAATTTCTTATGTGAATACAAAGAGGCCCTCAAATGAACCTCTCTGGGCTCACAAATAAAACCATATCCCACAGGTGTTGTCTACCACATAGAATGCGACTGTGGCAAATCTTGCGCTGGTGAAACCTCAAGACCAGTCACCACTAGGATTAAAGAACATCAGACCTCAGTGAGAAACAACGATTCTAAATCCTCCACAGTCAATCACATTAAGGCCAACATACACCATATTACTTTGGCCCGGGATCATGAAAGTGTCTTCAGTATGAAAGTTATTTAGCATGAAATTTGTCTCAGGTTCGGTTGTTTTTGCTTAAGTAAAACTCGGGCTAAGACTGGATCCTGAAACGGTCTCAGCAAAATCTTAAGTGAGACTAAGCTTTAGTCTGTCACCATGGCAACGCACGCCCCTCTCCGTATGCTGTCAGCATGTTCTGGAGTGTTTCAGTGAAAGGCGATCACCAGGCACCGGCACGCACACGTACATCCGTGTTAAATAATTAGAGTCTTTGAAGGGCGTTTAGAAGTGATACACATAAAGGCACGCGCTTTTTCATGGATGACAACTTCTTTATTGTGAAGAGTCACGAAGTTTCGAGGTATGTTCTTTCTTCTTCGAGAGAAGAAATGAATAAAGAAGTTGTCATCCATAAAAACCGCTTGTCTTCATGTTAAATAATTAACTATCAACACATACAACGTGTGTAATGTTTTGGCTTATTACTCGACCCTTGGATGACACTGCAGTGTAATATTTGCATGGCAATATTACACTAGTATAATATCGCTAGACGCATGACGTCATTACGCTACTAAGGTATGACGTCACAATGCTTTCGCTCTTTTGATACCAAATCATTAACTCGTTTAATAAAAATGGTATAACACGGAAGGTCGTTTGGTATCCTCTAAGTATTATTAAATTTGTACAGGTAAAGTTCGTAGCCATACAGATAGTATAGATGTATAGATGTAGTATACGAACAGGTACAGGTTGTAGCCGTACAGATATAGTATGCGTACATTTACTGGTAGTAGCCGAACAGATAGATGCAGTATACGTACAGTTACCGTTGGTAGTCGTACAAATAGCGATGGTATATGTTAAGATAGTGTGGATATACATGCACATACAGTGGTAACATGAAAACCTTGAGATGGCAAATGTGCACTTGTATAAGTAATGGATATATTTAAAGGTAAAGATGGCTTACGTGCAGGTAGTGTGGGTATATATACAGTTAGAATGAATATACTTACACAAAGAGTAGGTACACGTACTGTGAGAGTTCCTGCTTTCACCTGCTTTCTAACCCTGTGTCTCATCTGACGGAGGAACCCCTTCCGCTTCTTCAACATGTCATTGTACATGTAGAGCACTCGTTTCTTCTCTCTCTGAAATCAGCATGTGAATTTGTATACTTATGGTACCTCACAGATAAATGTCGTTTTCTGATGGCTGAGGGTTCTTCTATTACAATTGAATGTAACCCGCCTACACAGTTGAGTTGAGTTTTACGTCACGTCAGCAGTATTCCAGTGAAATCCAGTGACGAGATCAAGTCTGGTTTCATACCCATTTGAAGTACAAAGTACAAAATGGGTTTTATTTTGAAAACATGTATATTCATTGCATTATCATTTAAAAGCAGCAATTCAAAACACCAAATTCAAAAACAGGCCATCCGTTATTGATTTACGTAGGTACAATTTATGGTACATATCAACTTCCCTCAGGTGGCTAATAATGAGATGCCCGCTCACGCGGCAAAACAGGTCTTTCAGATTTGTCGTTTCGAAATGCGAGCCCCTTGTAGTTGAAAAGCCCACGTTGTCAAGCAGTATATGCTTGATGGAGAACTCTCCACCACAAGAGACCCACTGGGAAAACTGGGTTAGGTTGTAATGTAAGCATGTGTAGAGGCTTCATATAGGGAAATTCCGTGCATCATACGTAATTCAATGTTATTCGAGATAAAGAATTATTACCACGAGTTAAGTACCAAATGCAAGTGTGAGGTAAGGTAAGTATACATGCACAACACTAGGGTCCTCTTACTATGAAGATGGGTACAGTGTGTGAAGTCCATTTCTGGTGTCCTCCGACGTGATATTGCTAAAAGCAGCGTACAACTAAACTCACCCACTCTCTGAAAACAGCAAGTGAATATATCCATGTACAACACTCGTATCCTTTCAGAATAAGGTCACAAGATATATTCATGTAGACAGCACTACTTTCTTTTGTCCCCAGTTAAGACTATGTGTTTGTGTATATAAGTTCAGTAGTCATCTACCCTATCTCTGGACATAACACTAAACGTCCCTTCACAACAATACTTGTCTTGATCTGTATCATTCATATGCCAAACTTTCCCCATTCTGAGAGCTGGGAATGTCTACCTGAACGTTTGCCATGGCACTCTACCAAAAGGATATGTGCTGGCCCATTTGAAGAAGCATATACTGAACATGTCTCCCTGGACGTTTGCCATGATGCAGTCTGACAAAAGTAATAAAAAGGGATACGTGCTGGCCCATTTGAAGACAACAAGTAATATATACTGAACATGTCTACCTGAATGTTTGCCATGATGCAGTCTGACAAAAGGATACGTTTGCCATATTTATCATCCCTCCTGTACACTGTGTCTCTTGCAGATGCATCGGCGTGTTTTCAGTTTCCCCGTAGATCCTCTTCGTCTTTGAGGGACCAGCACCAATGTTTATCTGCTGGCACTGGCTCTCTCTCAATCTTCTGGATGATTTCGGTAGATGCTAGAATGATGATGCGGGAGTGCCTTGCCGCGGGTCACGAGGACATCAACACTAGGGGAGGATGTTTAATCTTCTGCTGAAGCCTTCCTTGTTTGTGTGTGGGAAGATGTTAAGGAAATCGGCTCCATCATCAACCCATGTGTCTACAATGTAGTCGTTTATGTCTGGTGTCTCGTTCATCTGTGGCATCTATGTGTCCAGAACGCCGCCCCTGGACGCAGAGGACGCCCACCAGCTCGTCGTATCCACCTCTGTACTTCAGCATCTTCATTGTACGGGACAGTCAGACCAAGATCTTGCGTCTTCTTGCAAACTCTGTAGGTGAAATGAAAAAAAGCAAACCACCCCTTGACTTATGGCTCGGATGGCTGCTAGCTCAAATCTGTTTGTACTCAAACAGAACGGTTGCGCATCTCTTGAACTTTGTCCTTTAACAGTCTGAGTAGTCTGGCAGAGGTTGTCTGTTGTCGATCAGGCATCAGTTGACTCCACAAGGCCGGGCAAGAGTAAAAGGCGCTGTCCATGTACATGATGTCTGCCCACAGCAGATTGGCTATCTGGTCTTCTGTTGAAATGGCTATCAACTCGTCATCGTCTCAATTGCTGAAAAGCAGGAACCGTCGACCATCTTGTGTCATAATGTCAACAGGTTGATGCCACGTCAACTGTGTAGTAAGTTTGGTATGGATGTTTGCAAGTATCTGTAAAATGCACTCCTGACATTGTGGAAAGAAGGCATGTTGTGTGCAACATCAGCTCTCAGCGGAGCTACTTCATCGTTGTACATGGATTGAAAAGGCGTAGTCTCTTCTCGGGTCCACTTTCTCAATGTACTGAGGAACCTTACCAAGATTCTGTCTCTTGGTGTGTGTGTGAGTGTGTGTGTGTGTGTGTGTGTGTGTGTGTGTGTGTGTGTGTGTGTGTGTGTGTGTGTGTGTGTGTGTGTGCGTGCGTATGTACTAAACACATTCAGGATGACGTCTCTAGTTATAGTGCACTTCCCTGAGCACGTCTTGACGGTACATCACCAGCGATTGAGTAAGCTAGTCAACATTACTATTCTGATCATAGTATTTGTGTGCAAACGTGACCACCATGTCATTAGTGTATCAGTAGGTAAGACTGGATTGTAACTGCAGTCACTCCTGAGCCCACTTGCACAAAACGATCTTAGCACTATAACTATCCTGAGCTTATGCTGGTGAATAGGAGTTACAATCATTTTAGCACTAAGCTTGCTTTGTGCAAGTGGGCCCTGATTGATTTGTCTGACAATTGGGACGTATGACTTTGGGGAAGTCTAACTCTTATGAGTAAACTCAAACAACACCAAGATGTATTTGGCTTGCAGTATTCGAGCCATATTAGCATTGTAGATAGTTCTCCTTCAGTGTCACTCTGGCTAAATCATTCCATCAATGTAGAGACGTCTCAAGCTGAAACAGGGTTACCTACCTTCCTGTAGAAGAAGCAGCATATTTGCCTTCGCAGTCGCAGGCCGTATGCCTCGAAGTACATGAAAACCCACACGCACACGTAGATGCAGTAGATGGTGACGATAATGCGTGTGTCGACCTTTGTCGGAGTACGCAAGCAGTCTGGAGGCACACCATACATTATAGGAATCAGAGATAACACCACATTCATGTCGACTGATAGAAGACATGGAGACGAGCTGGCACACACGGACACAAGCAGGAACACACAGACACAAGCAGGTACACACGGACACAAGCGAGCATATATAGACACAAGCAGGCACACATGGACACAAGCAGGAACACAGACACAAGCAAAATCACACGGACACAAGTAGATACACACGGACACGAGCAAGCACATGCAGACACGTCAACTGTCTACCTGAGGTCATGCCACATGATGCTATTCCACTGACTGCTATCCCATTCCTCAGCTTAACATACTAGTTAACCCTCCAAAACTGGGTACAAGTTAACCCTCCAAAACTGGGTACTAGTTAACCCTCCAAAACGGGTACTGTACTGGTACGCTGGTCTTTTCGGGCATGTTGATGAATTCAAATTATGGCTCACATGTCTTACATTGTTATTGTTGTATGTATGTAGTATATGTCCGGTTTCGTCTCTATTCGCCTTCAACCCATATCGCATACAAAAACAATGTAGGCTTTATGGGATTAGAAAATGGACCCCAATACTGTTAAATTAATCTTTCACGACGTGAATCCACTGAGAAGTTTTCACAACTGTGTTATAATGAAAAGGATGGAAATAATGCTTAAGCCTTTTGAAAGCTGTAATGAAATACGGTCAAATTCACACTGTAAAATACTCGGTTGTCTGGTACTAATAGGCTTTAAACAGGGAAAAACGACATCATTTAAAGAAAGTCTACATTAAATTATATAACGATGGTGTTTAATCTTATTCAACTAAGATAATTCTGTTAGCGAAACAAAAATATCAGATCAGTTGATCACGCTAAGTGCTTATTACTAGGACTAAACATGAAACTACCACTCACGCAGCAGTATTATTACTTATACTCTCTAATTGTGTTAAATTAAGATAATTCTGGTAGTGAAATAAAAAAAAATCTAAGTTGTCCCGTCCGGCCTTATATGCTTAAAGGCGAGTTACATGTATTACTTATAGATCTGAGCATGGTAGATTATGTAATATGTCGACCTGAATACCACGTATGCTAGGTATGTAACCTGTTAATGCGTTTATAGGTCACGTATATATCATTGCCACAGATTTGTGTTCCCTATCATGATTCGTATTATGATATCGTGATGCTGATACATACTGACAAGCAAAAGAAAGTACACAAGTGTAATTGTTGCTGCAATCCCAAATTTGCGTTCAAACCAATAAAATTATTGAAGAACACTGTATAGAACGCAACCAGAATATTCCAACTGCCAAAATGAAACCAAAAACACCTGTACGTGATTGGCTCCAATTTTCTCAAAATTGTGATTGTCCTGTGCATGAGCACGTTTCGTACTGAGGCAATAAACCCTCTTTGTCTTCAAGACTGAACAATCATTTGACAAAAAGCACACAAGGAAATGTCAAGACTGACATCGCCGCAATGACATTTGTCACAGGAATGTCCCTATAGGTGTTTCCAAGAGCAATGTTATGTGTAAACTACCATGTTAGTACAGATGTGAAACGACTGTTTTTATATTTATTATTATGTTATAGGGTGAAATATATATCTGAGCTGAATAAATTGTGGAGCAAGTCACAGCTCACACCCTAGCAGGTGTTGTTCTTCATTGAATAGAATCACTCCTTACCTTACTAAATTATCGAAACTAGACGTCACTCGGCGTGACAACAGATACCATCAGTTTACGTGCAGTTCACGTTTTCTATTTGACCACAATCAGAGTTCCTATGGAATAGTCCGACATGATGAGGGTTAGGGCTTGGATTAGTGACGGAATAGTACGTCAAGATAAGGCCCAAAACTGTCAGATTATCCTGACACAAAGGTGTACAACGACAAATAATTATTAACCCGCTAACCAACTCAGTGGTCAGAATACATACAGACCTAAGCCTTGCGTTTAGAACATTGTTACATACCTGCATTCGTGCTGAGATGATGAATTTCGTGCTTGGAGTTCAAGTTAAAAAGAAACAGTCGGACTATTTCGCTGATAAACCCTCGTCCTTGAACATTAATATTCACTCGATGTTTCCCTGAAAAAAAACAACAAAAAAAGTATGACACGACTACATACTGATGCCTTAAACATGGCAGCATGAAGATTACAAATTGATGACATGAACATGGCTGTATGGTGTACAGAGGCAGTGACACTACATACTGATGACATGAACACGGTTGTATGATGTACAGAGGCAGTGACACTACATGTTCATGTTATGAATATGTAGTGTCACTGACTCTGTACATCATACAACTGTATGATGTGTGACTAGCTCACCCTTCTGTGTGTAGTCGACCCTATGTGTGACCAGCTCACCCTTCTGTGTGTGTGGTCGACCCCGCTGTTGCTGCGGATGACGTCAAGGACCCAGAACAGGAGATAATCCATCATTATAATGATACCGGTAATGAGAGCCCGGAACATCAACTGCACTCTTCCTTTCACCTGTACAAACAATCCCTCATAAACATGATCTGTATGTATAATATCTTGTTTCTCAGGACCAACTTGGGTCTAAGCGTGTAATACAGCATCTGCCAAACTATCTATCACACAGCCTGTTTATCATCAAACCATATGTATCAGAAAACAGATATGGTGGAGATATATTTACATTTTGATGGTAGCCGAGATGTACACAAACGCCGATGGAGGACTGATCTACATTCTGATGGTACATACAACATGATGGGGATACAGATCTACATTCTGATGGTACCTACGACATGATGGGGATACAGATCTACACACAACATGATCGGGACACAGATCTACATCAACATGATGGGGATACAGATCAACACACAACATGATGGTTGTACAGATCAACACACAACATGATGGTTGTACAGATGAGCATACAACCTGATGGTGGTACAGATCAACACACAACATGATGGTTGTACAGATGAGCATACAACCTGATGGTGGTACAGATCAACACACAACATGATGGTTGTACAGATGAGCATAC
Organism: Haliotis asinina; assembly: GCF_037392515.1. Classification (NCBI taxonomy): domain Eukaryota; kingdom Metazoa; phylum Mollusca; class Gastropoda; order Lepetellida; family Haliotidae; genus Haliotis; species Haliotis asinina. The sequence goes on from NW_027133897.1 coordinate 443,089, forward strand.
AACCTGATGGTGCTACAGATCAACACACAACATGATGGTGCTACAGATCTAAACACACAACCTGATGATGGTACAGATCTAAACACACAACATGATGGTTGTACAGATGAGCATACAACCTGATGGTGGTACAGATCAACACACAACATGATGGTTGTACAGATGAGCATACAACCTGATGGTGGTACAGATCAACACACAACATGATGGTTGTACAGATGAGCATACAACCTGATGGTGGTACAGATCAACACACAACATGATGGTTGTACAGATGAGCATACAACCTGATGATGGTACAGATCAACACACAACATGATGGTTGTACAGATGAGCATACAACCTGATGGTGCTACAGATCAACACACAACATGATGGTTGTACAGATGAGCATACAACCTGATGGTGGTACAGATCAACACACAACATGATGGTTGTACAGATGAGCATACAACCTGATGGTGCTACAGATCAACACACAACATGATGGTTGTACAGATGAGCATACAACCTGATGGTGGTACAGATCAACACACAACATGATGGTTGTACAGATGAGCATACAACCTGATGGTGGTACAGATCAACACACAACATGATGGTTGTACAGATGAGCATACAACCTGATGGTGCTACAGATCAACACACACCATGATGGTTGTACAGATGAGCATACAACCTGATGGTGGTACAGATCAACACACAACATGATGGTTGTACAGATGAGCATACAACCTGATGGTGGTACAGATCAACACACAACATGATGGTTGTACAGATGAGCATACAACCTGATGGTGGTACAGATCAACACACAACATGATGGTTGTACAGATGAGCATACAACCTGATGGTGGTACAGATCAACACACAACATGATGGTTGTACAGATGAGCATACAACCTGATGGTGCTACAGATCAACACACAACATGATGGTTGTACAGATGAGCATACAACCTGATGGTGGTACAGATCAACACACAACATGATGGTTGTACAGATGAGCATACAACCTGATGGTGGTACAGATCAACACACAACATGATGGTTGTACAGATGAGCATACAACCTGATGGTGCTACAGATCAACACACAACATGATGGTTGTACAGATGAGCATACAACCTGATGGTGCTACAGATCTAAACACACAACCTGATGGTGGTACAGATCAACACACAACATGATGGTTGTACAGATGAGCATACAACCTGATGGTGGTACAGATCAACACACAACATGATGGTTGTACAGATGAGCATACAACCTGATGGTGCTACAGATCAACACACAACATGATGGTTGTACAGATGAGCATACAACCTGATGGTGGTACAGATCTAAACACACAACATGATGGTTGTACAGATCAACACACAACATGATGGTTGTACAGATGAGCATACAACCTGATGGTGCTACAGATCTAAACACACAACCTGATGATGGTACAGATCAACACACAACATGATGGTTGTACAGATGAGCATACAACCTGATGGTGGTACAGATCAACACACACCATGATGGTTGTACAGATGAGCATACAACCTGATGGTGGTACAGATCAACACACAACCTGATGGTGCTACAGATCTAAACACACAACCTGATGATGGTACAGATCAACACACAACATGATGGTTGTACAGATGAGCATACAACCTGATGGTGGTACAGATCAACACACAACATGATGGTTGTACAGATGAGCATACAACATGATGATGGTACAGATCAACACACAACATGATGGTTGTACAGATGAGCATACAACCTGATGATGGTACAGATCAACACACAACATGATGGTTGTACAGATGAGCATACAACCTGATGGTGGTACAGATCAACACACACCATGATGGTTGTACAGATGAGCATACAACCTGATGATGGTACAGATCAACACACAACCTGATGGTTGTACAGATGAGCATACAACCTGATGGTGCTACAGATCAACACACAACATGATGGTTGTACAGATGAGCATACAACCTGATGGTGCTACAGATCTAAACACACAACCTGATGGTGGTACAGATCAACACACAACATGATGGTTGTACAGATGAGCATACAACCTGATGGTGGTACAGATCAACACACAACATGATGGTTGTACAGATGAGCATACAACCTGATGGTGGTACAGATCAACACACAACATGATCGGGACACAGATCTACATCAACATGATGGGGATACAGATCAACACACAACATGATGGTGGTACAGATGAGCATACAACCTGATGGTGGTACAGATCAACACACAACATGATGGTTGTACAGATGAGCATGCAACCTGATGGTGGTACAGATCAACACACAACATGATGGTGCTACAGATGAGCATACAACCTGATGGTGGTACAGATCAACACACAACATGATGGTTGTACAGATGAGCATACAACCTGATGATGGTACAGATCAACACACAACATGATGGTGGTACAGATGAGCATACAACCTGATGGTGGTACAGATCAACACACAACATGATGGTTGTACAGATGAGCATACAACCTGATGGTGCTACAGATCAACACACAACCTGATGGTGCTACAGATCTAAACACACAACCTGATGATGGTACAGATCAACACACAACATGATGGTTGTACAGATGAGCATACAACCTGATGGTGGTACAGATCAACACACACCATGATGGTTGTACAGATGAGCATACAACCTGATGGTGCTACAGATCTAAACACACAACCTGATGGTGCTACAGATCTAAACACACAACCTGATGGTGCTACAGATCTAAACACACAACCTCATGATGGTACAGATCAACACACAACATGATGGTTGTACAGATGAGCATACAACCTGATGGTGGTACAGATCTAAACACACAACCTGATGATGGTACAGATCAACACACAACATGATGGTTGTACAGATGAGCATACAACCTGATGGTGGTACAGATCAACACACAACATGATGGTTGTACAGATGAGCATACAACATGATGATGGTACAGATCAACACACAACATGATGGTTGTACAGATGAGCATACAACCTGATGATGGTACAGATCAACACACAACATGATGGTTGTACAGATGAGCATACAACCTGATGGTGGTACAGATCAACACACACCATGATGGTTGTACAGATGAGCATACAACCTGATGATGGTACAGATCAACACACAACCTGATGGTTGTACAGATGAGCATACAACCTGATGGTGCTACAGATCAACACACAACATGATGGTTGTACAGATGAGCATACAACCTGATGGTGCTACAGATCTAAACACACAACCTGATGGTGGTACAGATCAACACACAACATGATGGTTGTACAGATGAGCATACAACCTGATGGTGGTACAGATCAACACACAACATGATGGTTGTACAGATGAGCATACAACCTGATGGTGGTACAGATCAACACACAACATGATCGGGACACAGATCTACATCAACATGATGGGGATACAGATCAACACACAACATGATGGTGGTACAGATGAGCATACAACCTGATGGTGGTACAGATCAACACACAACATGATGGTTGTACAGATGAGCATACAACCTGATGGTGGTACAGATCAACACACAACATGATGGTGCTACAGATGAGCATACAACCTGATGGTGGTACAGATCAACACACAACATGATGGTTGTACAGATGAGCATACAACCTGATGATGGTACAGATCAACACACAACATGATGGTGGTACAGATGAGCATACAACCTGATGGTGGTACAGATCAACACACAACATGATGGTTGTACAGATGAGCATACAACCTGATGGTGCTACAGATCAACACACAACCTGATGGTGCTACAGATCTAAACACACAACCTGATGATGGTACAGATCAACACACAACATGATGGTTGTACAGATGAGCATACAACCTGATGGTGGTACAGATCAACACACACCATGATGGTTGTACAGATGAGCATACAACCTGATGGTGCTACAGATCTAAACACACAACCTGATGGTGCTACAGATCTAAACACACAACCTGATGGTGCTACAGATCTAAACACACAACCTCATGATGGTACAGATCAACACACAACATGATGGTTGTACAGATGAGCATACAACCTGATGGTGCTACAGATCAACACACAACATGATGGTTGTACAGATGAGCATACAACCTGATGGTGCTACAGATCTAAACACACAACCTGATGGTGCTACAGATCTAAACACACAACCTGATGGTGCTACAGATCTAAACACACAACCTGATGATGGTACAGATCAACACACACCATGATGGTTGTACAGATGAGCATACAACCTGATGGTGGTACAGATCAACACACAACATGATGGTTGTACAGATGAGCATACAACCTGATGGTGGTACAGATCAACACACAACATGATGGTTGTACAGATGAGCATACAACCTGATGGTGCTACAGATCAACACACAACATGATGGTTGTACAGATGAGCATACAACCTGATGGTGGTACAGATCAACACACAACATGATGGTTGTACAGATGAGCATACAACCTGATGGTGGTACAGATCAACACACAACATGATGGTTGTACAGATGAGCATACAACCTGATGGTGGTACAGATCAACACACAACATGATGGTTGTACAGATGAGCATACAACCTGATGGTGCTACAGATCAACACACAACATGATGGTTGTACAGATGAGCATACAACCTGATGGTGCTACAGATCTAAACACACAACCTGATGGTGCTACAGATCTAAACACACAACCTGATGGTGCTACAGATCTAAACACACAACCTGATGATGGTACAGATCAACACACACCATGATGGTTGTACAGATGAGCATACAACCTGATGGTGCTACAGATCAACACACAACATGATGGTTGTACAGATGAGCATACAACCTGATGGTGGTACAGATCAACACACAACATGATGGTTGTACAGATGAGCATACAACCTGATGGTGGTACAGATCAACACACACCATGATGGTTGTACAGATGAGCATACAACCTGATGATGGTACAGATCAACACACAACATGATGGTTGTACAGATGAGCATACAACCTGATGATGGTACAGATCAACACACAACATGATGGTTGTACAGATGAGCATACAACCTGATGGTGGTACAGATCAACACACAACATGATGGTTGTACAGATGAGCATACAACCTGATGGTGCTACAGATCAACACACAACATGATGGTTGTACAGATCAACACACAACATGATGGTTGTACAGATGAGCATACAACCTGATGATGGTACAGATCAACACACAACATGATGGTTGTACAGATGAGCATACAACCTGATGGTGGTACAGATCTAAACACACAACCTGATGATGGTACAGATCAACACACAACATGATGGTTGTACAGATGAGCATACAACCTGATGGTGGTACAGATCAACACACAACATGATGGTTGTACAGATGAGCATACAACCTGATGGTGGTACAGATCAACACACAACATGATGGTTGTACAGATGAGCATACAACCTGATGGTGGTACAGATCAACACACAACATGATGGTTGTACAGATGAGCATACAACCTGATGATGGTACAGATCAACACACAACATGATGGTTGTACAGATGAGCATACAACCTGATGGTGGTACAGATCAACACACAACATGATGGTTGTACAGATGAGCATACAACCTGATGGTGGTACAGATCTAAACACACAACCTGATGATGGTACAGATCAACACACAACATGATGGTTGTACAGATGAGCATACAACCTGATGGTGGTACAGATCAACACACAACATGATGGTTGTACAGATGAGCATACAACCTGATGGTGGTACAGATCAACACACAACATGATGGTTGTACAGATGAGCATACAACCTGATGGTGGTACAGATCAACACACAACATGATGGTTGTACAGATGAGCATACAACCTGATGGTGCTACAGATCAACACACAACATGATGGTGCTACAGATCTAAACACACAACCTGATGATGGTACAGATCGAAACACACAACATGATGGTTGTACAGATGAGCATACAACCTGATGGTGGTACAGATCAACACACAACATGATGGTTGTACAGATGAGCATACAACCTGATGGTGGTACAGATCAACACACAACATGATGGTTGTACAGATGAGCATACAACCTGATGGTGGTACAGATCAACACACAACATGATGGTTGTACAGATGAGCATACAACCTGATGGTGGTACAGATCAACACACAACATGATGGTTGTACAGATGAGCATACAACCTGATGGTGCTACAGATCAACACACAACATGATGGTTGTACAGATGAGCATACAACCTGATGGTGGTACAGATCAACACACAACATGATGGTTGTACAGATGAGCATACAACCTGATGGTGCTACAGATCAACACACAACATGATGGTTGTACAGATGAGCATACAACCTGATGGTGGTACAGATCAACACACAACATGATGGTTGTACAGATGAGCATACAACCTGATGGTGCTACAGATCAACACACAACATGATGGTTGTACAGATGAGCATACAACCTGATGGTGCTACAGATCAACACACACCATGATGGTTGTACAGATGAGCATACAACCTGATGGTGGTACAGATCAACACACAACATGATGGTTGTACAGATGAGCATACAACCTGATGGTGGTACAGATCAACACACAACATGATGGTTGTACAGATGAGCATACAACCTGATGGTGGTACAGATCAACACACAACATGATGGTTGTACAGATGAGCATACAACCTGATGGTGGTACAGATCAACACACAACATGATGGTTGTACAGATGAGCATACAACCTGACGGTGCTACAGATCAACACACAACATGATGGTTGTACAGATGAGCATACAACCTGATGGTGGTACAGATCAACACACAACATGATGGTTGTACAGATGAGCATACAACCTGATGGTGGTACAGATCAACACACAACATGATGGTTGTACAGATGAGCATACAACCTGATGGTGGTACAGATCAACACACAACCTGATGGTGCTACAGATCTAAACACACAACCTGATGATGGTACAGATCAACACACAACATGATGGTTGTACAGATGAGCATACAACCTGATGGTGCTACAGATCAACACACAACATGATGGTTGTACAGATGAGCATACAACCTGATGGTGCTACAGATCTAAACACACAACCTGATGGTGGTACAGATCAACACACAACATGATGGTTGTACAGATGAGCATACAACCTGATGGTGGTACAGATCAACACACAACATGATGGTTGTACAGATGAGCATACAACCTGATGGTGCTACAGATCAACACACAACATGATGGTTGTACAGATGAGCATACAACCTGATGGTGCTACAGATCTAAACACACAACCTGATGATGGTACAGATCAACACACAACATGATGGTTGTACAGATGAGCATACAACCTGATGGTGGTACAGATCAACACACACCATGATGGTTGTACAGATGAGCATACAACCTGATGGTGGTACAGATCAACACACAACCTGATGGTGCTACAGATCTAAACACACAACCTGATGATGGTACAGATCAACACACAACATGATGGTTGTACAGATGAGCATACAACCTGATGGTGGTACAGATCAACACACAACATGATGGTTGTACAGATGAGCATACAACATGATGATGGTACAGATCAACACACAACATGATGGTTGTACAGATGAGCATACAACCTGATGATGGTACAGATCAACACACAACATGATGGTTGTACAGATGAGCATACAACCTGATGGTGGTACAGATCAACACACACCATGATGGTTGTACAGATGAGCATACAACCTGATGATGGTACAGATCAACACACAACCTGATGGTTGTACAGATGAGCATACAACCTGATGGTGGTACAGATCAACACACAACATGATGGTTGTACAGATGAGCATACAACCTGATGGTGCTACAGATCTAAACACACAACCTGATGGTGGTACAGATCAACACACAACATGATGGTTGTACAGATGAGCATACAACCTGATGGTGGTACAGATCAACACACAACATGATGGTTGTACAGATGAGCATACAACCTGATGGTGGTACAGATCAACACACAACATGATCGGGACACAGATCTACATCAACATGATGGGGATACAGATCAACACACAACATGATGGTGGTACAGATGAGCATACAACCTGATGGTGGTACAGATCAACACACAACATGATGGTTGTACAGATGAGCATACAACCTGATGGTGGTACAGATCAACACACAACATGATGGTGCTACAGATGAGCATACAACCTGATGGTGGTACAGATCAACACACAACATGATGGTTGTACAGATGAGCATACAACCTGATGATGGTACAGATCAACACACAACATGATGGTGGTACAGATGAGCATACAACCTGATGGTGGTACAGATCAACACACAACATGATGGTTGTACAGATGAGCATACAACCTGATGGTGCTACAGATCAACACACAACCTGATGGTGCTACAGATCTAAACACACAACCTGATGATGGTACAGATCAACACACAACATGATGGTTGTACAGATGAGCATACAACCTGATGGTGGTACAGATCAACACACACCATGATGGTTGTACAGATGAGCATACAACCTGATGGTGCTACAGATCTAAACACACAACCTGATGGTGCTACAGATCTAAACACACAACCTGATGGTGCTACAGATCTAAACACACAACCTGATGATGGTACAGATCAACACACAACATGATGGTTGTACAGATGAGCATACAACCTGATGGTGCTACAGATCAACACACAACATGATGGTTGTACAGATGAGCATACAACCTGATGGTGCTACAGATCTAAACACACAACCTGATGGTGCTACAGATCTAAACACACAACCTGATGGTGCTACAGATCTAAACACACAACCTGATGATGGTACAGATCAACACACACCATGATGGTTGTACAGATGAGCATACAACCTGATGGTGGTACAGATCAACACACAACATGATGGTTGTACAGATGAGCATACAACCTGATGGTGCTACAGATCAACACACAACATGATGGTTGTACAGATGAGCATACAACCTGATGGTGGTACAGATCAACACACAACATGATGGTTGTACAGATGAGCATACAACCTGATGGTGGTACAGATCAACACACAACATGATGGTTGTACAGATGAGCATACAACCTGATGGTGCTACAGATCAACACACAACATGATGGTTGTACAGATGAGCATACAACCTGATGATGGTACAGATCAACACACAACATGATGGTTGTACAGATGAGCATACAACCTGATGGTGCTACAGATCAACACACAACATGATGGTTGTACAGATGAGCATACAACCTGATGGTGGTACAGATCAACACACAACATGATGGTTGTACAGATGAGCATACAACCTGATGGTGGTACAGATCAACACACAACATGATGGTTGTACAGATGAGCATACAACCTGATGGTGGTACAGATCAACACACAACATGATGGTTGTACAGATGAGCATACAACCTGATGGTGCTACAGATCAACACACAACATGATGGTTGTACAGATGAGCATACAACCTGATGGTGCTACAGATCTAAACACACAACCTGATGGTGCTACAGATCTAAACACACAACCTGATGGTGCTACAGATCTAAACACACAACCTGATGATGGTACAGATCAACACACACCATGATGGTTGTACAGATGAGCATACAACCTGATGGTGCTACAGATCAACACACAACATGATGGTTGTACAGATGAGCATACAACCTGATGGTGGTACAGATCAACACACAACATGATGGTTGTACAGATGAGCATACAACCTGATGGTGGTACAGATCAACACACACCATGATGGTTGTACAGATGAGCATACAACCTGATGATGGTGCAGATCAACACACAACATGATGGTTGTACAGATGAGCATACAACCTGATGGTGCTACAGATCAACACACAACATGATGGTTGTACAGATGAGCATACAACCTGATGGTGCTACAGATCTAAACACACAACCTGATGGTGCTACAGATCTAAACACACAACCTGATGGTGCTACAGATCTAAACACACAACCTGATGATGGTACAGATCAACACACACCATGATGGTTGTACAGATGAGCATACAACCTGATGGTGGTACAGATCAACACACAACATGATGGTTGTACAGATGAGCATACAACCTGATGGTGCTACAGATCAACACACAACATGATGGTTGTACAGATGAGCATACAACCTGATGGTGGTACAGATCAACACACAACATGATGGTTGTACAGATGAGCATACAACCTGATGGTGGTACAGATCAACACACAACATGATGGTTGTACAGATGAGCATACAACCTGATGGTGCTACAGATCAACACACAACATGATGGTTGTACAGATGAGCATACAACCTGATGATGGTACAGATCAACACACAACATGATGGTTGTACAGATGAGCATACAACCTGATGGTGCTACAGATCAACACACAACATGATGGTTGTACAGATGAGCATACAACCTGATGGTGGTACAGATCAACACACAACATGATGGTTGTACAGATGAGCATACAACCTGATGGTGGTACAGATCAACACACAACATGATGGTTGTACAGATGAGCATACAACCTGATGGTGGTACAGATCAACACACAACATGATGGTTGTACAGATGAGCATACAACCTGATGGTGCTACAGATCAACACACAACATGATGGTTGTACAGATGAGCATACAACCTGATGGTGCTACAGATCTAAACACACAACCTGATGGTGCTACAGATCTAAACACACAACCTGATGGTGCTACAGATCTAAACACACAACCTGATGATGGTACAGATCAACACACACCATGATGGTTGTACAGATGAGCATACAACCTGATGGTGCTACAGATCAACACACAACATGATGGTTGTACAGATGAGCATACAACCTGATGGTGGTACAGATCAACACACAACATGATGGTTGTACAGATGAGCATACAACCTGATGGTGGTACAGATCAACACACACCATGATGGTTGTACAGATGAGCATACAACCTGATGATGGTGCAGATCAACACACAACATGATGGTTGTACAGATGAGCATACAACCTGATGATGGTACAGATCAACACACAACATGATGGTTGTACAGATGAGCATACAACCTGATGGTGGTACAGATCAACACACAACATGATGGTTGTACAGATGAGCATACAAACTGATGGTGCTACAGATCAACACACAACATGATGGTTGTACAGATCAACACACAACATGATGGTTGTACAGATGAGCATACAACCTGATGATGGTACAGATCAACACACAACATGATGGTTGTACAGATGAGCATACAACATGATGGGGATACAGATCAACACACAACATGATGGTTGTACAGATGAGCATACAACCTGATGGTGGTACAGATCAACACACAACATGATGGTTGTACAGATGAGCATACAACCTGATGGTGGTACAGATCAACACACAACATGATGGTTGTACAGATGAGCATACAACCTGATGATGGTACAGATCAACACACACCATGATGGTTGTACAGATGAGCATACAACCTGATGGTGGTACAGATCAACACACAACATGATGGTTGTACAGATGAGCATACAACCTGATGGTGCTACAGATCAACACACAACATGATGGTTGTACAGATGAGCATACAACCTGATGGTGGTACAGATCAACACACAACATGATGGTTGTACAGATGAGCATACAACCTGATGGTGGTACAGATCAACACACAACATGATGGTTGTACAGATGAGCATACAACCTGATGGTTGTACAGATGAGCATACAACCTGATGATGGTACAGATCAACACACAACATGATGGTTGTACAGATGAGCATACAACCTGATGGTGGTACAGATCAACACACAACATGATGGTTGTACAGATGAGCATACAACCTGATGGTGGTACAGATCTAAACACACAACCTGATGATGGTACAGATCAACACACAACATGATGGTTGTACAGATCAACACACAACATGATGGTTGTACAGATCAACACACAACATGATGGTTGTACAGATCAACACACAACATGATGGTTGTACAGATGAGCATACAACCTGATGGTGGTACAGATCTAAACATACAACCTGATGGTGCTACAGATCAACACACAACATGATGGTTGTACAGATCAACACACAACATGATGGTTGTACAGATGAGCATACAACCTGATGATGGTACAGATCAACACACAACATGATGGTTGTACAGATGAGCATACAACATGATGGGGATACAGATCAACACACAACATGATGGTTGTACAGATGAGCATACAACCTGATGGTGGTACAGATCAACACACAACATGATGGTTGTACAGATGAGCATACAACCTGATGGTGGTACAGATCAACACACAACATGATGGTTGTACAGATGAGCATACAACCTGATGATGGTACAGATCAACACACACCATGATGGTTGTACAGATGAGCATACAACCTGATGGTGGTACAGATCAACACACAACATGATGGTTGTACAGATGAGCATACAACCTGATGGTGCTACAGATCAACACACAACATGATGGTTGTACAGATGAGCATACAACCTGATGGTGGTACAGATCAACACACAACATGATGGTTGTACAGATGAGCATACAACCTGATGGTGGTACAGATCAACACACAACATGATGGTTGTACAGATGAGCATACAACCTGATGGTGGTACAGATCAACACACAACATGATGGTTGTACAGATGAGCATACAACCTGATGATGGTACAGATCAACACACAACATGATTGTTGTACAGATGAGCATACAACCTGATGGTGGTACAGATCAACACACAACATGATGGTTGTACAGATGAGCATACAACCTGATGGTGGTACAGATCTAAACACACAACCTGATGATGGTACAGATCAACACACAACATGATGGTTGTACAGATGAGCATACAACCTGATGGTGGTACAGATCAACACACAACATGATGGTTGTACAGATGAGCATACAACCTGATGGTGGTACAGATCAACACACAACATGATGGTTGTACAGATGAGCATACAACCTGATGGTGGTACAGATCAACACACAACATGATGGTTGTACAGATGAGCATACAACCTGATGATGGTACAGATCAACACACAACATGATGGTTGTACAGATGAGCATACAACCTGATGGTGGTACAGATCAACACACAACATGATGGTTGTACAGATGAGCATACAACCTGATGGTGGTACAGATCAACACACACCATGATGGTTGTACAGATGAGCATACAACCTGATGGTGGTACAGATCAACACACAACATGATGGTTGTACAGATGAGCATACAACCTGATGGTGGTACAGATCAACACACAACATGATGGTTGTACAGATGAGCATACAACCTGATGGTGCTACAGATCTAAACACACAACCTGATGATGGTACAGATCAACACACAACCTGATGGTTGTACAGATGAGCATACAACCTGATGGTGGTGCAGATCAACACACAACATGATGGTTGTACAGATGAGCATACAACCTGATGGTGGTACAGATCAACACACAACATGATGGTTGTACAGATGAGCATACAACCTGATGGTGCTACAGATCTAAACACACAACCTGATGATGGTACAGATCAACACACAACATGATGGTTGTACAGATGAGCATACAACCTGATGGTGGTACAGATCAACACACAACATGATGGTTGTACAGATGAGCATACAACCTGATGGTGGTACAGATCAACACACAACATGATGGTTGTACAGATGAGCATACAACCTGATGGTGGTACAGATCAACACACAACATGATGGTTGTACAGATGAGCATACAACCTGATGGTGGTACAGATCAACACACAACATGATGGTTGTACAGATGAGCATACAACCTGATGGTGGTACAGATCAACACACAACATGATGGTTGTACAGATGAGCATACAACCTGATGGTGGTACAGATCAACACACAACATGATGGTTGTACAGATGAGCATACAACCTGATGGTGGTACAGATCAACACACAACATGATGGTTGTACAGATGAGCATACAACCTGATGGTGGTACAGATCAACACACAACATGATGGTTGTACAGATGAGCATACAACCTGATGGTGGTACAGATCAACACACAACATGATGGTTGTACAGATGAGCATACAACCTGATGGTGGTACAGATCAACACACAACATGATGGTTGTACAGATGAGCATACAACCTGATGATGGTACAGATCAACACACAACATGATGGTTGTACAGATGAGCATACAACCTGATGATGGTACAGATCAACACACAACATGATGGTTGTACAGATGAGCATACAACCTGATGGTGGTACAGATCAACACACAACATGATGGTTGTACAGATGAGCATACAACCTGATGATGGTACAGATCAACACACAACATGATGGTTGTACAGATGAGCATACAACCTGATGGTGGTACAGATCAACACACACCATGATGGTTGTACAGATGAGCATACAACCTGATGGTGCTACAGATCAACACACAACATGATGGTTGTACAGATGAGCATACAACCTGATGGTGGTACAGATCAACACACAACATGATGGTTGTACAGATGAGCATACAACCTGATGGTGGTACAGATCAACACACAACATGATGGTTGTACAGATGAGCATACAACCTGATGGTGCTACAGATCAACACACAACATGATGGTTGTACAGATGAGCATACAACCTGATGGTGGTACAGATCAACACACAACATGATGGTTGTACAGATGAGCATACAACCTGATGGTGCTACAGATCAACACACAACATGATGGTTGTACAGATGAGCATACAACCTGATGGTGGTACAGATCAACACACAACATGATGGTTGTACAGATGAGCATACAACCTGATGGTGGTACAGATCAACACACAACATGATGGTTGTACAGATGAGCATACAACCTGATGGTGGTACAGATCAACACACAACATGATGGTTGTACAGATGAGCATACAACCTGATGGTGGTACAGATCAACACACAACATGATGGTTGTACAGATGAGCATACAACCTGATGGTGGTACAGATCAACACACAACATGATGGTTGTACAGATGAGCATACAACCTGATGATGGTACAGATCAACACACAACATGATGGTTGTACAGATGAGCATACAACCTGATGGTGCTACAGATCAACACACAACCTGATGGTGCTACAGATCTAAACACACAACCTGATGGTGGTACAGATCAACACACAACATGATGGTTGTACAGATGAGCATACAACCTGATGGTGCTACAGATCAACACACAACCTGATGGTGCTACAGATCTAAACACACAACCTGATGATGGTACAGATCAACACACAACATGATGGTTGTACAGATGAGCATACAACCTGATGGTGCTACAGATCAACACACAACATGATGGTTGTACAGATGAGCATACAACCTGATGGTGGTACAGATCAACACACAACATGATGGTTGTACAGATGAGCATACAACCTGATGGTGGTACAGATCAACACACAACATGATGGTTGTACAGATGAGCATACAACCTGATGGTGGTACAGATCAACACACAACATGATGGTTGTACAGATGAGCATACAACCTGATGGTGGTACAGATCAACACACACCATGATGGTTGTACAGATGAGCATACAACCTGATGGTGGTACAGATCAACACACAACATGATGGTTGTACAGATGAGCATACAACCTGATGGTGGTACAGATCAACACACACCATGATGGTTGTACAGATGAGCATACAACCTGATGGTGGTACAGATCAACACACAACATGATGGTTGTACAGATGAGCATACAACCTGATGGTGGTACAGATCAACACACAACATGATGGTTGTACAGATGAGCATACAACCTGATGGTGGTACAGATCAACACACACCATGATGGTTGTACAGATGAGCATACAACCTGATGGTGCTACAGATCTAAACACACAACCTGATGGTGCTACAGATCAACACACAACATGATGGTTGTACAGATGAGCATACAACCTGATGATGGTACAGATCAACACACAACATGATGGTTGTACAGATGAGCATACAACCTGATGGTGGTACAGATCAACACACAACATGATTGTTGTACAGATGAGCATACAACCTGATGATGGTACAGATCAACACACAACATGATGGTTGTACAGATGAGCATACAACCTCATGGTGGTACAGATCAACACACAACATGATGGTTGTACAGATGAGCATACAACCTGATGATGGTACAGATCAACACACAACATGATGGTTGTACAGATGAGCATACAACCTGATGATGGTACAGATCAACACACAACATGATGGTTGTACAGATGAGCATACAACCTGATGGTGGTACAGATCAACACACAACATGATGGTTGTACAGATGAGCATACAACCTGATGATGGTACAGATCAACACACAACATGATGGTTGTACAGATGAGCATACAACCTGATGGTGGTACAGATCAACACACACCATGATGGTTGTACAGATGAGCATACAACCTGATGGTGCTACAGATCTAAACACACAACCTGATGGTGCTACAGATCTAAACACACAACCTGATGGTGCTACAGATCTAAACACACAACCTGATGGTGCTACAGATCAACACACAACATGATGGTTGTACAGATGAGCATACAACCTGATGGTGGTACAGATCAACACACAACATGATGGTTGTACAGATGAGCATACAACCTGATGGTGGTACAGATCAACACACAACATGATGGTTGTACAGATGAGCATACAACCTGATGATGGTACAGATCAACACACAACCTGATGGTGCTACAGATCTAAACACACAACCTGATGATGGTACAGATCAACACACAACATGATGGTTGTACAGATGAGCATACAACCTGATGGTGGTACAGATCAACACACAACATGATGGTGGTACAGATGAGCATACAACCTGATGATGGTACAGATCAACACACAACCTGATGGTTGTACAGATGAGCATACAACCTGATGGTGCTACAGATCTAAACACACAACCTGATGGTGCTACAGATCTAAACACACAACCTGATGGTGCTACAGATCTAAACACAACATGATGGTTGTACAGATGAGCATACAACCTGATGGTGCTACAGATCAACACACAACATGATGGTTGTACAGATGAGCATACAACCTGATGATGGTACAGATCAACACACAACCTGATGGTTGTACAGATGAGCATACAACCTGATGGTGCTACAGATCTAAACACACAACCTGATGGTGCTACAGATCTAAACACACAACCTGATGGTGCTACAGATCTAAACACACAACCTGATGGTGGTACAGATCAACACACAACATGATGGTTGTACAGATGAGCATACAACCTGATGGTGGTACAGATCAACACACAACATGATGGTTGTACAGATGAGCATACAACCTGATGATGGTACAGATCAACACACAACATGATGGTTGTACAGATGAGCATACAACCTGATGATGGTACAGATCAACACACAACATGATGGTTGTACAGATGAGCATACAACCTGATGGTGGTACAGATCAACACACAACATGATGGTTGTACAGATGAGCATACAACCTGATGATGGTACAGATCAACACACAACATGATGGTTGTACAGATGAGCATACAACCTGATGATGGTACAGATCAACACACAACCTGATGGTTGTACAGATGAGCATACAACCTGATGATGGTACAGATCAACACACAACCTGATGGTTGTACAGATGAGCATACAACCTGATGATGGTACAGATCAACACACACCATGATGGTTGTACAGATGAGCATACAACCTGATGGTGGTACAGATCAACACACAACATGATGGTTGTACAGATGAGCATACAACCTGATGATGGTACAGATCAACACACACGATGATGGTTGTACAGATGAGCATACAACCTGATGGTGGTACAGATCAACACACAACATGATGGTTGTACAGATGAGCATACAACCTGATGGTGGTACAGATCAACACACAACATGATGGTTGTACAGATGAGCATACAACCTGATGGTGGTACAGATCAACACACAACATGATGGTTGTACAGATGAGCATACAACCTGATGGTGGTACAGATCAACACACAACATGATGGTTGTACAGATGAGCATACAACCTGATGATGGTACAGATCAACACACAACATGATGGTTGTACAGATGAGCATACAACCTGATGATGGTACAGATCAACACACAACATGATGGTTGTACAGATGAGCATACAACCTGATGGTGCTACAGATCAACACACAACATGATGGTTGTACAGATGAGCATACAACCTGATGATGGTACAGATCAACACACAACATGATGGTTGTACAGATGAGCATACAACCTGATGGTGGTACAGATCAACACACACCATGATGGTTGTACAGATGAGCATACAACCTGATGGTGCTACAGATCAACACACAACATGATGGTTGTACAGATGAGCATACAACCTGATGGTGGTACAGATCAACACACAACATGATGGTTGTACAGATGAGCATACAACCTGATGGTGGTACAGATCAACACACACCATGATGGTTGTACAGATGAGCATACAACCTGATGGTGCTACAGATCAACACACAACATGATGGTTGTACAGATGAGCATACAACCTGATGGTGGTACAGATCAACACACAACATGATGGTTGTACAGATGAGCATACAACCTGATGGTGCTACAGATCAACACACAACATGATGGTTGTACAGATGAGCATACAACCTGATGGTGCTACAGATCAACACACAACATGATGGTTGTACAGATGAGCATACAACCTGATGGTGCTACAGATCAACACACAACATGATGGTTGTACAGATGAGCATACAACCTGATGGTGGTACAGATCAACACACAACATGATGGTTGTACAGATGAGCATACAACCTGATGGTGGTACAGATCAACACACAACATGATGGTTGTACAGATGAGCATACAACCTGATGGTGGTACAGATCAACACACAACATGATGGTTGTACAGATGAGCATACAACCTGATGATGGTACAGATCAACACACAACATGATGGTTGTACAGATGAGCATACAACCTGATGGTGCTACAGATCAACACACAACCTGATGGTGCTACAGATCTAAACACACAACCTGATGGTGGTACAGATCAACACACAACATGATGGTTGTACAGATGAGCATACAACCTGATGGTGCTACAGATCAACACACAACCTGATGGTGCTACAGATCTAAACACACAACCTGATGATGGTACAGATCAACACACAACATGATGGTTGTACAGATGAGCATACAACCTGATGGTGCTACAGATCAACACACAACATGATGGTTGTACAGATGAGCATACAACCTGATGGTGGTACAGATCAACACACAACATGATGGTTGTACAGATGAGCATACAACCTGATGGTGGTACAGATCAACACACAACATGATGGTTGTACAGATGAGCATACAACCTGATGGTGGTACAGATCAACACACAACATGATGGTTGTACAGATGAGCATACAACCTGATGGTGGTACAGATCAACACACAACATGATGGTTGTACAGATGAGCATACAACCTGATGGTGGTACAGATCAACACACAACATGATGGTTGTACAGATGAGCATACAACCTGATGGTGGTACAGATCAACACACAACATGATGGTTGTACAGATGAGCATACAACCTGATGGTGGTACAGATCAACACACAACCTGATGGTTGTACAGATGAGCATACAACCTGATGGTGGTACAGATCAACACACAACATGATGGTTGTACAGATGAGCATACAACCTGATGATGGTACAGATCAACACACAACCTGATGGTTGTACAGATGAGCATACAACCTGATGGTGCTACAGATCTAAACACACAACCTGATGGTGCTACAGATCAACACACAACATGATGGTTGTACAGATGAGCATACAACCTGATGGTGCTACAGATCTAAACACACAACCTGATGATGGTACAGATCAACACACACCATGATGGTTGTACAGATGAGCATACAACCTGATGGTGCTACAGATCTAAACACACAACCTGATGGTGCTACAGATCAACACACAACATGATGGTTGTACAGATGAGCATACAACCTGATGATGGTACAGATCAACACACAACATGATGGTTGTACAGATGAGCATACAACCTGATGGTGGTACAGATCAACACACAACATGATTGTTGTACAGATGAGCATACAACCTGATGATGGTACAGATCAACACACAACATGATGGTTGTACAGATGAGCATACAACCTGATGATGGTACAGATCAACACACAACATGATGGTTGTACAGATGAGCATACAACCTGATGGTGGTACAGATCAACACACAACATGATGGTTGTACAGATGAGCATACAACCTGATGATGGTACAGATCAACACACAACATGATGGTTGTACAGATGAGCATACAACCTGATGGTGCTACAGATCAACACACACCATGATGGTTGTACAGATGAGCATACAACCTGATGGTGCTACAGATCTAAACACACAACCTGATGGTGCTACAGATCTAAACACACAACCTGATGGTGCTACAGATCTAAACACACAACCTGATGGTGCTACAGATCAACACACAACATGATGGTTGTACAGATGAGCATACAACCTGATGGTGGTACAGATCAACACACAACATGATGGTTGTACAGATGAGCATACAACCTGATGGTGGTACAGATCAACACACAACATGATGGTTGTACAGATGAGCATACAACCTGATGATGGTACAGATCAACACACAACCTGATGGTGCTACAGATCTAAACACACAACCTGATGATGGTACAGATCAACACACAACATGATGGTTGTACAGATGAGCATACAACCTGATGGTGGTACAGATCAACACACAACATGATGGTGGTACAGATGAGCATACAACCTGATGATGGTACAGATCAACACACAACCTGATGGTTGTACAGATGAGCATACAACCTGATGGTGCTACAGATCTAAACACACAACCTGATGGTGCTACAGATCTAAACACACAACCTGATGGTGCTACAGATCTAAACACAACATGATGGTTGTACAGATGAGCATACAACCTGATGGTGGTACAGATCAACACACAACATGATGGTTGTACAGATGAGCATACAACCTGATGATGGTACAGATCAACACACAACCTGATGGTTGTACAGATGAGCATACAACCTGATGGTGCTACAGATCTAAACACACAACATGATGGTGCTACAGATCTAAACACACAACCTGATGGTGCTACAGATCTAAACACACAACCTGATGGTGGTACAGATCAACACACAACATGATGGTTGTACAGATGAGCATACAACCTGATGGTGGTACAGATCTAAACACACAACCTGATGGTGCTACAGATCTAAACACACAACATGATGGTGCTACAGATCTAAACACACAACCTGATGGTGCTACAGATCTAAACACACAACCTGATGGTGGTACAGATCAACACACAACATGATGGTTGTACAGATGAGCATACAACCTGATGGTGCTACAGATCTAAACACACAACCTGATGGTGCTACAGATCTAAACACACAACCTGATGGTGCTACAGATCTAAACACACAACCTGATGGTGCTACAGATCAACACACAACATGATGGTTGTACAGATGAGCATACAACCTGATGGTGGTACAGATCAACACACAACATGATGGTTGTACAGATGAGCATACAACCTGATGGTGGTACAGATCAACACACAACATGATGGTTGTACAGATGAGCATACAACCTGATGATGGTACAGATCAACACACAACATGATGGTTGTACAGATGAGCATACAACCTGATGGTGCTACAGATCAACACACAACCTGATGGTGCTACAGATCTAAACACACAACCTGATGGTGGTACAGATCAACACACAACATGATGGTTGTACAGATGAGCATACAACCTGATGGTGCTACAGATCAACACACAACCTGATGGTGCTACAGATCTAAACACACAACCTGATGATGGTACAGATCAACACACAACATGATGGTTGTACAGATGAGCATACAACCTGATGGTGCTACAGATCAACACACAACATGATGGTTGTACAGATGAGCATACAACCTGATGGTGGTACAGATCAACACACAACATGATGGTTGTACAGATGAGCATACAACCTGATGGTGGTACAGATCAACACACAACATGATGGTTGTACAGATGAGCATACAACCTGATGGTGGTACAGATCAACACACAACATGATGGTTGTACAGATGAGCATACAACCTGATGGTGGTACAGATCAACACACAACATGATGGTTGTACAGATGAGCATACAACCTGATGGTGGTACAGATCAACACACAACATGATGGTTGTACAGATGAGCATACAACCTGATGGTGGTACAGATCAACACACAACCTGATGGTTGTACAGATGAGCATACAACCTGATGGTGGTACAGATCAACACACAACATGATGGTTGTACAGATGAGCATACAACCTGATGGTGGTACAGATCAACACACAACATGATGGTTGTACAGATGAGCATACAACCTGATGGTGGTACAGATCAACACACAACCTGATGGTTGTACAGATGAGCATACAACCTGATGGTGCTACAGATCTAAACACACAACCTGATGGTGCTACAGATCAACACACAACATGATGGTTGTACAGATGAGCATACAACCTGATGGTGCTACAGATCTAAACACACAACCTGATGATGGTACAGATCAACACACACCATGATGGTTGTACAGATGAGCATACAACCTGATGGTGCTACAGATCTAAACACACAACCTGATGGTGCTACAGATCAACACACAACATGATGGTTGTACAGATGAGCATACAACCTGATGATGGTACAGATCAACACACAACATGATGGTTGTACAGATGAGCATACAACCTGATGGTGGTACAGATCAACACACAACATGATTGTTGTACAGATGAGCATACAACCTGATGATGGTACAGATCAACACACAACATGATGGTTGTACAGATGAGCATACAACCTGATGATGGTACAGATCAACACACAACATGATGGTTGTACAGATGAGCATACAACCTGATGGTGGTACAGATCAACACACAACATGATGGTTGTACAGATGAGCATACAACCTGATGATGGTACAGATCAACACACAACATGATGGTTGTACAGATGAGCATACAACCTGATGGTGCTACAGATCAACACACACCATGATGGTTGTACAGATGAGCATACAACCTGATGGTGCTACAGATCTAAACACACAACCTGATGGTGCTACAGATCTAAACACACAACCTGATGGTGCTACAGATCTAAACACACAACCTGATGGTGCTACAGATCAACACACAACATGATGGTTGTACAGATGAGCATACAACCTGATGGTGGTACAGATCAACACACAACATGATGGTTGTACAGATGAGCATACAACCTGATGGTGGTACAGATCAACACACAACATGATGGTTGTACAGATGAGCATACAACCTGATGATGGTACAGATCAACACACAACCTGATGGTGCTACAGATCTAAACACACAACCTGATGATGGTACAGATCAACACACAACATGATGGTTGTACAGATGAGCATACAACCTGATGGTGGTACAGATCAACACACAACATGATGGTGGTACAGATGAGCATACAACCTGATGATGGTACAGATCAACACACAACCTGATGGTTGTACAGATGAGCATACAACCTGATGGTGCTACAGATCTAAACACACAACCTGATGGTGCTACAGATCTAAACACACAACCTGATGGTGCTACAGATCTAAACACAACATGATGGTTGTACAGATGAGCATACAACCTGATGGTGGTACAGATCAACACACAACATGATGGTTGTACAGATGAGCATACAACCTGATGATGGTACAGATCAACACACAACCTGATGGTTGTACAGATGAGCATACAACCTGATGGTGCTACAGATCTAAACACACAACATGATGGTGCTACAGATCTAAACACACAACCTGATGGTGCTACAGATCTAAACACACAACCTGATGGTGGTACAGATCAACACACAACATGATGGTTGTACAGATGAGCATACAACCTGATGGTGGTACAGATCAACACACAACATGATGGTTGTACAGATGAGCATACAACCTGATGATGGTACAGATCAACACACAACATGATGGTTGTACAGATGAGCATACAACCTGATGATGGTACAGATCAACACACAACATGATGGTTGTACAGATGAGCATACAACCTGATGGTGGTACAGATCAACACACAACATGATGGTTGTACAGATGAGCATACAACCTGATGATGGTACAGATCAACACACAACATGATGGTTGTACAGATGAGCATACAACCTGATGGTGGTACAGATCAACACACAACATGATGGTTGTACAGATGAGCATACAACCTGATGGTGGTACAGATCAACACACAACATGATGGTTGTACAGATGAGCATACAACCTGATGGTGGTACAGATCAACACACAACATGATGGTTGTACAGATGAGCATACAACCTGATGGTGGTACAGATCAACACACAACATGATGGTTGTACAGATGAGCATACAACCTGATGGTGGTACAGATCAACACACAACATGATGGTTGTACAGATGAGCATACAACCTGATGATGGTACAGATCAACACACAACATGATGGTTGTACAGATGAGCATACAACCTGATGATGGTACAGATCAACACACAACATGATGGTTGTACAGATGAGCATACAACCTGATGGTGGTACAGATCAACACACAACATGATGGTTGTACAGATGAGCATACAACCTGATGATGGTACAGATCAACACACAACATGATGGTTGTACAGATGAGCATACAACCTGATGGTGGTACAGATCAACACACACCATGATGGTTGTACAGATGAGCATACAACCTGATGGTGCTACAGATCAACACACAACATGATGGTTGTACAGATGAGCATACAACCTGATGGTGGTACAGATCAACACACAACATGATGGTTGTACAGATGAGCATACAACCTGATGGTGGTACAGATCAACACACACCATGATGGTTGTACAGATGAGCATACAACCTGATGGTGCTACAGATCAACACACAACATGATGGTTGTACAGATGAGCATACAACCTGATGGTGGTACAGATCAACACACAACATGATGGTTGTACAGATGAGCATACAACCTGATGGTGCTACAGATCAACACACAACATGATGGTTGTACAGATGAGCATACAACCTGATGGTGGTACAGATCAACACACAACATGATGGTTGTACAGATGAGCATACAACCTGATGGTGCTACAGATCTAAACACACAACCTGATGGTGCTACAGATCAACACACAACATGATGGTTGTACAGATGAGCATACAACCTGATGATGGTACAGATCAACACACAACATGATGGTTGTACAGATGAGCATACAACCTGATGGTGGTACAGATCAACACACAACATGATTGTTGTACAGATGAGCATACAACCTGATGATGGTACAGATCAACACACAACATGATGGTTGTACAGATGAGCATACAACCTGATGGTGGTACAGATCAACACACAACATGATGGTTGTACAGATGAGCATACAACCTGATGATGGTACAGATCAACACACAACATGATGGTTGTACAGATGAGCATACAACCTGATGATGGTACAGATCAACACACAACATGATGGTTGTACAGATGAGCATACAACCTGATGGTGGTACAGATCAACACACAACATGATGGTTGTACAGATGAGCATACAACCTGATGATGGTACAGATCAACACACAACATGATGGTTGTACAGATGAGCATACAACCTGATGGTGGTACAGATCAACACACACCATGATGGTTGTACAGATGAGCATACAACCTGATGGTGCTACAGATCTAAACACACAACCTGATGGTGCTACAGATCTAAACACACAACCTGATGGTGCTACAGATCTAAACACACAACCTGATGGTGCTACAGATCAACACACAACATGATGGTTGTACAGATGAGCATACAACCTGATGGTGGTACAGATCAACACACAACATGATGGTTGTACAGATGAGCATACAACCTGATGGTGGTACAGATCAACACACAACATGATGGTTGTACAGATGAGCATACAACCTGATGATGGTACAGATCAACACACAACCTGATGGTGCTACAGATCTAAACACACAACCTGATGATGGTACAGATCAACACACAACATGATGGTTGTACAGATGAGCATACAACCTGATGGTGGTACAGATCAACACACAACATGATGGTGGTACAGATGAGCATACAACCTGATGATGGTACAGATCAACACACAACCTGATGGTTGTACAGATGAGCATACAACCTGATGGTGCTACAGATCTAAACACACAACCTGATGGTGCTACAGATCTAAACACACAACCTGATGGTGCTACAGATCTAAACACAACATGATGGTTGTACAGATGAGCATACAACCTGATGGTGGTACAGATCAACACACAACATGATGGTTGTACAGATGAGCATACAACCTGATGATGGTACAGATCAACACACAACCTGATGGTTGTACAGATGAGCATACAACCTGATGGTGCTACAGATCTAAACACACAACCTGATGGTGCTACAGATCTAAACACACAACCTGATGGTGCTACAGATCTAAACACACAACCTGATGGTGGTACAGATCAACACACAACATGATGGTTGTACAGATGAGCATACAACCTGATGGTGGTACAGATCTAAACACACAACCTGATGGTGCTACAGATCTAAACACACAACCTGATGGTGCTACAGATCTAAACACACAACCTGATGGTGCTACAGATCAACACACAACATGATGGTTGTACAGATGAGCATACAACCTGATGGTGGTACAGATCAACACACAACATGATGGTTGTACAGATGAGCATACAACCTGATGGTGGTACAGATCAACACACAACATGATGGTTGTACAGATGAGCATACAACCTGATGATGGTACAGATCAACACACAACCTGATGGTGCTACAGATCTAAACACACAACCTGATGATGGTACAGATCAACACACAACATGATGGTTGTACAGATGAGCATACAACCTGATGGTGGTACAGATCAACACACAACATGATGGTTGTACAGATGAGCATACAACCTGATGGTGGTACAGATCAACACACAACATGATGGTTGTACAGATGAGCATACAACCTGATGGTGGTACAGATCAACACACACCATGATGGTTGTACAGATGAGCATACAACCTGATGGTGGTACAGATCAACACACACCATGATGGTTGTACAGATGAGCATACAACCTGATGGTGGTACAGATCAACACACAACATGATGGTTGTACAGATGAGCATACAACCTGATGGTGGTACAGATCAACACACAACATGATGGTTGTACAGATGAGCATACAACCTGATGGTGGTACAGATCAACACACACCATGATGGTTGTACAGATGAGCATACAACCTGATGGTGCTACAGATCTAAACACACAACCTGATGGTGCTACAGATCAACACACAACATGATGGTTGTACAGATGAGCATACAACCTGATGATGGTACAGATCAACACACAACATGATGGTTGTACAGATGAGCATACAACCTGATGGTGGTACAGATCAACACACAACATGATTGTTGTACAGATGAGCATACAACCTGATGATGGTACAGATCAACACACAACATGATGGTTGTACAGATGAGCATACAACCTCATGGTGGTACAGATCAACACACAACATGATGGTTGTACAGATGAGCATACAACCTGATGATGGTACAGATCAACACACAACATGATGGTTGTACAGATGAGCATACAACCTGATGATGGTACAGATCAACACACAACATGATGGTTGTACAGATGAGCATACAACCTGATGGTGGTACAGATCAACACACAACATGATGGTTGTACAGATGAGCATACAACCTGATGATGGTACAGATCAACACACAACATGATGGTTGTACAGATGAGCATACAACCTGATGGTGGTACAGATCAACACACACCATGATGGTTGTACAGATGAGCATACAACCTGATGGTGCTACAGATCTAAACACACAACCTGATGGTGCTACAGATCTAAACACACAACCTGATGGTGCTACAGATCTAAACACACAACCTGATGGTGCTACAGATCAACACACAACATGATGGTTGTACAGATGAGCATACAACCTGATGGTGGTACAGATCAACACACAACATGATGGTTGTACAGATGAGCATACAACCTGATGGTGGTACAGATCAACACACAACATGATGGTTGTACAGATGAGCATACAACCTGATGATGGTACAGATCAACACACAACCTGATGGTGCTACAGATCTAAACACACAACCTGATGATGGTACAGATCAACACACAACATGATGGTTGTACAGATGAGCATACAACCTGATGGTGGTACAGATCAACACACAACATGATGGTGGTACAGATGAGCATACAACCTGATGATGGTACAGATCAACACACAACCTGATGGTTGTACAGATGAGCATACAACCTGATGGTGCTACAGATCTAAACACACAACCTGATGGTGCTACAGATCTAAACACACAACCTGATGGTGCTACAGATCTAAACACAACATGATGGTTGTACAGATGAGCATACAACCTGATGGTGGTACAGATCAACACACAACATGATGGTTGTACAGATGAGCATACAACCTGATGATGGTACAGATCAACACACAACCTGATGGTTGTACAGATGAGCATACAACCTGATGGTGCTACAGATCTAAACACACAACCTGATGGTGCTACAGATCTAAACACACAACCTGATGGTGCTACAGATCTAAACACACAACCTGATGGTGGTACAGATCAACACACAACATGATGGTTGTACAGATGAGCATACAACCTGATGGTGGTACAGATCAACACACAACATGATGGTTGTACAGATGAGCATACAACCTGATGATGGTACAGATCAACACACAACATGATGGTTGTACAGATGAGCATACAACCTGATGATGGTACAGATCAACACACAACATGATGGTTGTACAGATGAGCATACAACCTGATGGTGGTACAGATCAACACACAACATGATGGTTGTACAGATGAGCATACAACCTGATGATGGTACAGATCAACACACAACATGATGGTTGTACAGATGAGCATACAACCTGATGATGGTACAGATCAACACACAACCTGATGGTTGTACAGATGAGCATACAACCTGATGATGGTACAGATCAACACACAACCTGATGGTTGTACAGATGAGCATACAACCTGATGATGGTACAGATCAACACACACCATGATGGTTGTACAGATGAGCATACAACCTGATGGTGGTACAGATCAACACACAACATGATGGTTGTACAGATGAGCATACAACCTGATGATGGTACAGATCAACACACACGATGATGGTTGTACAGATGAGCATACAACCTGATGGTGGTACAGATCAACACACAACATGATGGTTGTACAGATGAGCATACAACCTGATGGTGGTACAGATCAACACACAACATGATGGTTGTACAGATGAGCATACAACCTGATGGTGGTACAGATCAACACACAACATGATGGTTGTACAGATGAGCATACAACCTGATGGTGGTACAGATCAACACACAACATGATGGTTGTACAGATGAGCATACAACCTGATGATGGTACAGATCAACACACAACATGATGGTTGTACAGATGAGCATACAACCTGATGATGGTACAGATCAACACACAACATGATGGTTGTACAGATGAGCATACAACCTGATGGTGGTACAGATCAACACACAACATGATGGTTGTACAGATGAGCATACAACCTGATGATGGTACAGATCAACACACAACATGATGGTTGTACAGATGAGCATACAACCTGATGGTGGTACAGATCAACACACACCATGATGGTTGTACAGATGAGCATACAACCTGATGGTGCTACAGATCAACACACAACATGATGGTTGTACAGATGAGCATACAACCTGATGGTGGTACAGATCAACACACAACATGATGGTTGTACAGATGAGCATACAACCTGATGGTGGTACAGATCAACACACACCATGATGGTTGTACAGATGAGCATACAACCTGATGGTGCTACAGATCAACACACAACATGATGGTTGTACAGATGAGCATACAACCTGATGGTGGTACAGATCAACACACAACATGATGGTTGTACAGATGAGCATACAACCTGATGGTGCTACAGATCAACACACAACATGATGGTTGTACAGATGAGCATACAACCTGATGGTGCTACAGATCAACACACAACATGATGGTTGTACAGATGAGCATACAACCTGATGGTGGTACAGATCAACACACAACATGATGGTTGTACAGATGAGCATACAACCTGATGGTGGTACAGATCAACACACAACATGATGGTTGTACAGATGAGCATACAACCTGATGGTGGTACAGATCAACACACAACATGATGGTTGTACAGATGAGCATACAACCTGATGATGGTACAGATCAACACACAACATGATGGTTGTACAGATGAGCATACAACCTGATGGTGCTACAGATCAACACACAACCTGATGGTGCTACAGATCTAAACACACAACCTGATGGTGGTACAGATCAACACACAACATGATGGTTGTACAGATGAGCATACAACCTGATGGTGCTACAGATCAACACACAACCTGATGGTGCTACAGATCTAAACACACAACCTGATGATGGTACAGATCAACACACAACATGATGGTTGTACAGATGAGCATACAACCTGATGGTGCTACAGATCAACACACAACATGATGGTTGTACAGATGAGCATACAACCTGATGGTGGTACAGATCAACACACAACATGATGGTTGTACAGATGAGCATACAACCTGATGGTGGTACAGATCAACACACAACATGATGGTTGTACAGATGAGCATACAACCTGATGGTGGTACAGATCAACACACAACATGATGGTTGTACAGATGAGCATACAACCTGATGGTGGTACAGATCAACACACAACATGATGGTTGTACAGATGAGCATACAACCTGATGGTGGTACAGATCAACACACAACATGATGGTTGTACAGATGAGCATACAACCTGATGGTGGTACAGATCAACACACAACATGATGGTTGTACAGATGAGCATACAACCTGATGGTGGTACAGATCAACACACAACCTGATGGTTGTACAGATGAGCATACAACCTGATGGTGGTACAGATCAACACACAACATGATGGTTGTACAGATGAGCATACAACCTGATGGTGGTACAGATCAACACACAACCTGATGGTTGTACAGATGAGCATACAACCTGATGGTGCTACAGATCTAAACACACAACCTGATGGTGCTACAGATAAACACACAACATGATGGTTGTACAGATGAGCATACAACCTGATGGTGCTACAGATCTAAACACACAACCTGATGATGGTACAGATCAACACACACCATGATGGTTGTACAGATGAGCATACAACCTGATGGTGCTACAGATCTAAACACACAACCTGATGGTGCTACAGATCAACACACAACATGATGGTTGTACAGATGAGCATACAACCTGATGATGGTACAGATCAACACACAACATGATGGTTGTACAGATGAGCATACAACCTGATGGTGGTACAGATCAACACACAACATGATTGTTGTACAGATGAGCATACAACCTGATGATGGTACAGATCAACACACAACATGATGGTTGTACAGATGAGCATACAACCTGATGATGGTACAGATCAACACACAACATGATGGTTGTACAGATGAGCATACAACCTGATGGTGGTACAGATCAACACACAACATGATGGTTGTACAGATGAGCATACAACCTGATGATGGTACAGATCAACACACAACATGATGGTTGTACAGATGAGCATACAACCTGATGGTGCTACAGATCAACACACACCATGATGGTTGTACAGATGAGCATACAACCTGATGGTGCTACAGATCTAAACACACAACCTGATGGTGCTACAGATCTAAACACACAACCTGATGGTGCTACAGATCTAAACACACAACCTGATGGTGCTACAGATCAACACACAACATGATGGTTGTACAGATGAGCATACAACCTGATGGTGGTACAGATCAACACACAACATGATGGTTGTACAGATGAGCATACAACCTGATGGTGGTACAGATCAACACACAACATGATGGTTGTACAGATGAGCATACAACCTGATGATGGTACAGATCAACACACAACCTGATGGTGCTACAGATCTAAACACACAACCTGATGATGGTACAGATCAACACACAACATGATGGTTGTACAGATGAGCATACAACCTGATGGTGGTACAGATCAACACACAACATGATGGTGGTACAGATGAGCATACAACCTGATGATGGTACAGATCAACACACAACCTGATGGTTGTACAGATGAGCATACAACCTGATGGTGCTACAGATCTAAACACACAACCTGATGGTGCTACAGATCTAAACACACAACCTGATGGTGCTACAGATCCAAACACAACATGATGGTTGTACAGATGAGCATACAACCTGATGGTGGTACAGATCAACACACAACATGATGGTTGTACAGATGAGCATACAACCTGATGATGGTACAGATCAACACACAACCTGATGGTTGTACAGATGAGCATACAACCTGATGGTGCTACAGATCTAAACACACAACCTGATGGTGCTACAGATCTAAACACACAACCTGATGGTGCTACAGATCTAAACACACAACCTGATGGTGGTACAGATCAACACACAACATGATGGTTGTACAGATGAGCATACAACCTGATGGTGGTACAGATCAACACACAACATGATGGTTGTACAGATGAGCATACAACCTGATGATGGTACAGATCAACACACAACATGATGGTTGTACAGATGAGCATACAACCTGATGATGGTACAGATCAACACACAACATGATGGTTGTACAGATGAGCATACAACCTGATGGTGGTACAGATCAACACACAACATGATGGTTGTACAGATGAGCATACAACCTGATGATGGTACAGATCAACACACAACATGATGGTTGTACAGATGAGCATACAACCTGATGGTGGTACAGATCAACACACACCATGATGGTTGTACAGATGAGCATACAACCTGATGGTGGTACAGATCAACACACAACATGATGGTTGTACAGATGAGCATACAACCTGATGGTGGTACAGATCAACACACAACATGATGGTTGTACAGATGAGCATACAACCTGATGGTGGTACAGATCAACACACAACATGATGGTTGTACAGATGAGCATACAACCTGATGGTGGTACAGATCAACACACAACATGATGGTTGTACAGATGAGCATACAACCTGATGATGGTACAGATCAACACACAACATGATGGTTGTACAGATGAGCATACAACCTGATGATGGTACAGATCAACACACAACATGATGGTTGTACAGATGAGCATACAACCTGATGGTGGTACAGATCAACACACAACATGATGGTTGTACAGATGAGCATACAACCTGATGATGGTACAGATCAACACACAACATGATGGTTGTACAGATGAGCATACAACCTGATGATGGTACAGATCAACACACAACCTGATGGTTGTACAGATGAGCATACAACCTGATGGTGCTACAGATCTAAACACACAACCTGATGGTGCTACAGATCTAAACACACAACCTGATGGTGCTACAGATCTAAACACACAACCTGATGGTGGTACAGATCAACACACAACATGATGGTTGTACAGATGAGCATACAACCTGATGGTGGTACAGATCAACACACAACATGATGGTTGTACAGATGAGCATACAACCTGATGATGGTACAGATCAACACACAACATGATGGTTGTACAGATGAGCATACAACCTGATGATGGTACAGATCAACACACAACATGATGGTTGTACAGATGAGCATACAACCTGATGGTGGTACAGATCAACACACAACATGATGGTTGTACAGATGAGCATACAACCTGATGATGGTACAGATCAACACACAACATGATGGTTGTACAGATGAGCATACAACCTGATGGTGGTACAGATCAACACACACCATGATGGTTGTACAGATGAGCATACAACCTGATGGTGGTACAGATCAACACACAACATGATGGTTGTACAGATGAGCATACAACCTGATGGTGGTACAGATCAACACACAACATGATGGTTGTACAGATGAGCATACAACCTGATGGTGGTACAGATCAACACACAACATGATGGTTGTACAGATGAGCATACAACCTGATGGTGGTACAGATCAACACACAACATGATGGTTGTACAGATGAGCATACAACCTGATGATGGTACAGATCAACACACAACATGATGGTTGTACAGATGAGCATACAACCTGATGATGGTACAGATCAACACACAACATGATGGTTGTACAGATGAGCATACAACCTGATGGTGGTACAGATCAACACACAACATGATGGTTGTACAGATGAGCATACAACCTGATGATGGTACAGATCAACACACAACATGATGGTTGTACAGATGAGCATACAACCTGATGGTGGTACAGATCAACACACACCATGATGGTTGTACAGATGAGCATACAACCTGATGGTGCTACAGATCAACACACAACATGATGGTTGTACAGATGAGCATACAACCTGATGGTGGTACAGATCAACACACAACATGATGGTTGTACAGATGAGCATACAACCTGATGGTGGTACAGATCAACACACACCATGATGGTTGTACAGATGAGCATACAACCTGATGGTGCTACAGATCAACACACAACATGATGGTTGTACAGATGAGCATACAACCTGATGGTGGTACAGATCAACACACAACATGATGGTTGTACAGATGAGCATACAACCTGATGGTGCTACAGATCAACACACAACATGATGGTTGTACAGATGAGCATACAACCTGATGGTTGTACAGATCAACACACAACATGATGGTTGTACAGATGAGCATACAACCTGATGGTGCTACAGATCTAAACACACAACCTGATGGTGCTACAGATCAACACACAACATGATGGTTGTACAGATGAGCATACAACCTGATGATGGTACAGATCAACACACAACATGATGGTTGTACAGATGAGCATACAACCTGATGGTGGTACAGATCAACACACAACATGATTGTTGTACAGATGAGCATACAACCTGATGATGGTACAGATCAACACACAACATGATGGTTGTACAGATGAGCATACAACCTGATGGTGGTACAGATCAACACACAACATGATGGTTGTACAGATGAGCATACAACCTGATGATGGTACAGATCAACACACAACATGATGGTTGTACAGATGAGCATACAACCTGATGATGGTACAGATCAACACACAACATGATGGTTGTACAGATGAGCATACAACCTGATGGTGGTACAGATCAACACACAACATGATGGTTGTACAGATGAGCATACAACCTGATGATGGTACAGATCAACACACAACATGATGGTTGTACAGATGAGCATACAACCTGATGGTGGTACAGATCAACACACACCATGATGGTTGTACAGATGAGCATACAACCTGATGGTGCTACAGATCTAAACACACAACCTGATGGTGCTACAGATCTAAACACACAACCTGATGGTGCTACAGATCTAAACACACAACCTGATGGTGCTACAGATCAACACACAACATGATGGTTGTACAGATGAGCATACAACCTGATGGTGGTACAGATCAACACACAACATGATGGTTGTACAGATGAGCATACAACCTGATGGTGGTACAGATCAACACACAACATGATGGTTGTACAGATGAGCATACAACCTGATGATGGTACAGATCAACACACAACCTGATGGTGCTACAGATCTAAACACACAACCTGATGATGGTACAGATCAACACACAACATGATGGTTGTACAGATGAGCATACAACCTGATGGTGGTACAGATCAACACACAACATGATGGTGGTACAGATGAGCATACAACCTGATGATGGTACAGATCAACACACAACCTGATGGTTGTACAGATGAGCATACAACCTGAT
Source organism: Haliotis asinina (assembly GCF_037392515.1). Classification (NCBI taxonomy): domain Eukaryota; kingdom Metazoa; phylum Mollusca; class Gastropoda; order Lepetellida; family Haliotidae; genus Haliotis; species Haliotis asinina. Next base: position 479,646 of record NW_027133897.1, read on the forward strand.
GGTGCTACAGATCTAAACACACAACCTGATGGTGCTACAGATCTAAACACACAACCTGATGGTGCTACAGATCTAAACACAACATGATGGTTGTACAGATGAGCATACAACCTGATGGTGGTACAGATCAACACACAACATGATGGTTGTACAGATGAGCATACAACCTGATGATGGTACAGATCAACACACAACCTGATGGTTGTACAGATGAGCATACAACCTGATGGTGCTACAGATCTAAACACACAACCTGATGGTGCTACAGATCTAAACACACAACCTGATGGTGCTACAGATCTAAACACACAACCTGATGGTGGTACAGATCAACACACAACATGATGGTTGTACAGATGAGCATACAACCTGATGGTGGTACAGATCTAAACACACAACCTGATGGTGCTACAGATCTAAACACACAACCTGATGGTGCTACAGATCTAAACACACAACCTGATGGTGCTACAGATCAACACACAACATGATGGTTGTACAGATGAGCATACAACCTGATGGTGGTACAGATCAACACACAACATGATGGTTGTACAGATGAGCATACAACCTGATGGTGGTACAGATCAACACACAACATGATGGTTGTACAGATGAGCATACAACCTGATGATGGTACAGATCAACACACAACCTGATGGTGCTACAGATCTAAACACACAACCTGATGATGGTACAGATCAACACACAACATGATGGTTGTACAGATGAGCATACAACCTGATGGTGGTACAGATCAACACACAACATGATGGTGGTACAGATGAGCATACAACCTGATGATGGTACAGATCAACACACAACATGATGGTTGTACAGATGAGCATACAACCTGATGGTGCTACAGATCTAAACACACAACCTGATGGTGCTAAAGATCTAAACACACAACCTGATGCTGCTACAGATCTAAACACAACATGATGGTTGTACAGATGAGCATACAACCTGATGGTGGTACAGATCAACACACAACATGATGGTTGTACAGATGAGCATACAACCTGATGGTGGTACAGATCAACACACAACATGATGGTTGTACAGATGAGCATACAACCTGATGATGGTACAGATCAACACACAACCTGATGGTTGTACAGATGAGCATACAACCTGATGGTGGTACAGATCAACACACACCATGATGGTTGTACAGATGAGCATACAACCTGATGGTGCTACAGATCTAAACACACAACCTGATGGTGCTACAGATCAACACACAACATGATGGTTGTACAGATGAGCATACAACCTGATGATGGTACAGATCAACACACAACATGATGGTTGTACAGATGAGCATACAACCTGATGATGGTACAGATCAACACACAACATGATGGTTGTACAGATGAGCATACAACCTGATGGTGGTACAGATCAACACACACCATGATGGTTGTACAGATGAGCATACAACCTGATGGTGCTACAGATCTAAACACACAACCTGATGGTGCTACAGATCTAAACACACAACCTGATGGTGCTACAGATCTAAACACACAACCTGATGGTGCTACAGATCAACACACAACATGATGGTTGTACAGATGAGCATACAACCTGATGGTGGTACAGATCAACACACAACATGATGGTTGTACAGATGAGCATACAACCTGATGGTGGTACAGATCAACACACAACATGATGGTTGTACAGATGAGCATACAACCTGATGATGGTACAGATCAACACACAACCTGATGGTGCTACAGATCTAAACACACAACCTGATGATGGTACAGATCAACACACAACATGATGGTTGTACAGATGAGCATACAACCTGATGGTGGTACAGATCAACACACAACATGATGGTGGTACAGATGAGCATACAACCTGATGATGGTACAGATCAACACACAACCTGATGGTTGTACAGATGAGCATACAACCTGATGATGGTACAGATCAACACACAACATGATGGTTGTACAGATGAGCATACAACCTGATGATGGTACAGATCAACACACAACATGATGGTTGTACAGATGAGCATACAACCTGATGATGGTACAGATCAACACACAACATGATGGTTGTACAGATGAGCATACAACCTGATGGTGCTACAGATCTAAACACACAACCTGATGGTGCTACAGATCTAAACACACAACCTGATGGTGCTACAGATCTAAACACAACATGATGGTTGTACAGATGAGCATACAACCTGATGGTGGTACAGATCAACACACAACATGATGGTTGTACAGATGAGCATACAACCTGATGGTGCTACAGATCTAACACACAACCTGATGGTGCTACAGATCTAAACACACAACCTGATGGTGCTACAGATCTAAACACAACATGATGGTTGTACAGATGAGCATACAACCTGATGGTGGTACAGATCAACACACAACATGATGGTTGTACAGATGAGCATACAACCTGATGATGGTACAGATCAACACACAACCTGATGGTTGTACAGATGAGCATACAACCTGATGGTGCTACAGATCTAAACACACAACCTGATGGTGCTACAGATCTAAACACACAACCTGATGGTGCTACAGATCTAAACACACAACCTGATGGTGGTACAGATCAACACACAACATGATGGTTGTACAGATGAGCATACAACCTGATGGTGGTACAGATCAACACACAACATGATGGTTGTACAGATGAGCATACAACCTGATGATGGTACAGATCAACACACAACATGAATGGTTGTACAGATGAGCATACAACCTGATGATGGGTACAGATCAACACACAACATGATGGTTGTACAGATGAGCATACAACCTGATGGTGGTACAGATCAACACACAACATGATGGTTGTACAGATGAGCATACAACCTGATGATGGTACAGATCAACACACAACATGATGGTTGTACAGATGAGCATACAACCTGATGATGGTACAGATCAACACACAACCTGATGGTTGTACAGATGAGCATACAACCTGATGATGGTACAGATCAACACACAACCTGATGGTTGTACAGATGAGCATACAACCTGATGATGGTACAGATCAACACACACATGATGGTTGTACAGATGAGCATACAACCTGATGGTGGTACAGATCAACACACAACATGATGGTTGTACAGATGAGCATACAACCTGATGATGGTACAGATCAACACACACGATGATGGTTGTACAGATGAGCATACAACCTGATGGTGGTACAGATCAACACACAACATGATGGTTGTACAGATGAGCATACAACCTGATGGTGGTACAGATCAACACACAACATGATGGTTGTACAGATGAGCATACAACCTGATGGTGGTACAGATCAACACACAACATGATGGTTGTACAGATGAGCATACAACCTGATGGTGGTACAGATCAACACACAACATGATGGTTGTACAGATGAGCATACAACCTGATGATGGTACAGATCAACACACAACATGATGGTTGTACAGATGAGCATACAACCTGATGATGGTACAGATCAACACACAACATGATGGTTGTACAGATGAGCATACAACCTGATGGTGGTACAGATCAACACACAACATGATGGTTGTACAGATGAGCATACAACCTGATGATGGTACAGATCAACACACAACATGATGGTTGTACAGATGAGCATACAACCTGATGGTGGTACAGATCAACACACACCATGATGGTTGTACAGATGAGCATACAACCTGATGGTGCTACAGATCAACACACAACATGATGGTTGTACAGATGAGCATACAACCTGATGGTGGTACAGATCAACACACAACATGATGGTTGTACAGATGAGCATACAACCTGATGGTGGTACAGATCAACACACAACATGATGGTTGTACAGATGAGCATACAACCTGATGGTGGCTACAGATCAACACACAACATGATGGTTGTACAGATGAGCATACAACCTGATGGTGGTACAGATCAACACACAACATGATGGTTGTACAGATGAGCATACAACCTGATGGTGCTACAGATCAACACACAACATGATGGTTGTACAGATGAGCATACAACCTGATGGTGCTACAGATCAACACACAACATGATGGTTGTACAGATGAGCATACAACCTGATGGTGGTACAGATCACACACAACATGATGGTTGTACAGATGAGCATACAACCTGATGGTGGTACAGATCAACACACAACATGATGGTTGTACAGATGAGCATACAACCTGATGGTGGTACAGATCAACACACAACATGATGGTTGTACAGATGAGCATACAACCTGATGGTGGTACAGATCAACACACAACATGATGGTTGTACAGATGAGCATACAACCTGATGATGGTACAGATCAACACACAACATGATGGTTGTACAGATGAGCATACAACCTGATGGTGCTACAGATCAACACACAACCTGATGGTGCTACAGATCTAAACACACAACCTGATGGTGGTACAGATCAACACACAACATGATGGTTGTACAGATGAGCATACAACCTGATGGTGGCTACAGATCAACACACAACATGATGGTTGCTACAGATCTAGACATACAACCTGATGAGTGGTACAGATCAACACACAACATGATGGTTGTACAGATGAGCATACAACCTGATGGTGTACAGATCAACACACAACATGATGGTTGTACAGATGAGCATACAACCTGATGGTCGGTACAGATCAACACACAACATGATGGTTGTACAGATGAGCATACAACCTGATGGTGGTACAGATCAACACACAACATGATGGTTGTACAGATGAGCATACAACCTGATGGTGGTACAGATCAACACACAACATGATGGTTGTACAGATGAGCATACAACCTGATGGTGGTACAGATCAACACACAACATGATGGTTGTACAGATGAGCATACAACCTGATGGTTGGTACAGATCAACACACAACATGATGGTTGTACAGATGAGCATACAACCTGATGGTGGTACAGATCAACACACAACATGATGGTTGTACAGATGAGCATACAACCTGATGGTGGTACAGATCAACACACAACCTGATGGTTGTACAGATGAGCATACAACCTGATGGTGGTACAGATCAACACACAACAATGATGGTTGTACAGATGAGCATACAACCTGATGGTGGTACAGATCAACACACAACCTGATTGGTTGTACAGATGAGCATACAACTGATGGTGTACATCTAAACACACAACCTGATGGTGCTACAGATAAACACACAACATGATGGTTGTACAGATGAGCATACAACCTGATGGTGCTACAGATCTAAACACACAACCTGATGATGGTACAGATCAACACACACCATGATGGTTGTACAGATGAGCATACAACCTGATGGTGCTACAGATCTAAACACACAACCTGATGGTGCTACAGATCAACACACAACATGATGGTTGTACAGATGAGCATACAACCTGATGATGGTACAGATCAACACACAACATGATGGTTGTACAGATGAGCATACAACCTGATGGTGGTACAGATCAACACACAACATGATTGTTGTACAGATGAGCATACAACCTGATGATGGTACAGATCAACACACAACATGATGGTTGTACAGATGAGCATACAACCTGATGATGGTACAGATCAACACACAACATGATGGTTGTACAGATGAGCATACAACCTGATGGTGGTACAGATCAACACACAACATGATGGTTGTACAGATGAGCATACAACCTGATGATGTACAGATCAACACACAACATGATGGTTGTACAGATGAGCATACAACCTGATGGTGCTACAGATCAACACACACCATGATGGTTGTACAGATGAGCATAACACTGATGGTGCTACAGATCTAAACACACAACACTGATGGTGCTACAGATCTAACACACAACCTGAGTGTGCTACAGATCAACACACAACATGATGGTTGTACAGATGAGCATACAACCTGATGGTGGTACAGATCAACACACAACATGATGTGTACAGATACATACAACCTGACTGGTGTACAGATCAACACACAACATGATGGATTACAGATGACACCTGATGATGTACACACACACCTGATGGTGCTACAGATCATCAAACACACAACCTGATGAGTTAGTCAATCACACAGACAGAGCATACAACCTGATGGTGTACAGATCAACACACAACCTGATGGTGTACAGATCTAAACACACAACCATGATGTGTACAGATCAACACTACACCTGATGAGCTACAGATCTAACACACAACCTGATGTGTACAAGACATACAACTGATGGCTTGTACAGATAGCTACAACCTGATGTGGTACAGATCAACACACACATGATGTGTACAGATGCATACAACCTGATGATGTACAGATCAACACAACCTGATGGTTACAGACACCTGATGTACGATCTAAACACACAACCTGATTGTGCTACAGATCTAAACACACAACCTGATGGTGCTACGATCAACATGATGGTTGTACAGATGAGCATACAACCTGATGATGGTACAGATCAACACACAACATGATGGTTGTACAGATGAGCATACAACCTGATGATGGTACAAATCAACACACAACCTGATGTTGTACAGATGAGCATACAACCTGATGGTGCTACAGATCTAAACACACAACCTGATGGTGCTACAGATCTAAACACACAACCTGATGGTGCTACAGATCTAAACACACAACCTGATGGTGGTACAGATCAACACACAACATGATGGTTGTACAGATGAGCATACAACCTGATGGTGGTACAGATCAACACACAACATGATGGTTGTACAGATGAGCATACAACCTGATGATGGTACAGATCAACACACAACATGATGGTTGTACAGATGAGCATACAACCTGAGTGGTACAGATCAACACACAACATGATGGTTGTACAGATGAGCATACAACCTGATGGTGGTACAGATCAACACACAACATGATGGTTGTACAGATGAGCATACAACCTGATGATGGTACAGATCAACACACAACATGATGGTTGTACAGATGAGCATACAACCTGATGGTGGTACAGATCAACACACACCATGATGGTTGTACAGATGAGCATACAACCTGATGGTGGTACAGATCAACACACAACATGATGGTTGTACAGATGAGCATACAACCTGATGGTGGTACAGATCAACACACAACATGATGGTTGTACAGATGAGCATACAACCTGATGGTGGTACAGATCAACACACAACATGATGGTTGTACAGATGAGCATACAACCTGATGGTGGTACAGATCAACACACAACATGATGGTTGTACAGATGAGCATACAACCTGATGATGGTACAGATCAACACACAACATGATGGTTGTACAGATGAGCATACAACCTGATGATGGTACAGATCAACACACAACATGATGGTTGTACAGATGAGCATACAACCTGATGGTGGTACAGATCAACACACAACATGATGGTTGTACAGATGAGCATACAACCTGATGATGGTACAGATCAACACACAACATGATGGTTGTACAGATGAGCATACAACCTGATGGTGGTACAGATCAACACACACCATGATGGTTGTACAGATGAGCATACAACCTGATGGTGCTACAGATCAACACACAACATGATGGTTGTACAGATGAGCATACAACCTGATGGTGGTACAGATCAACACACAACATGATGGTTGTACAGATGAGCATACAACCTGATGGTGGTACAGATCAACACACACATGATGGTTGTACAGATGAGCATACAACCTGATGGTGCTACAGATCAACACACAACATGATGGTTGTACAGATGAGCATACAACCTGATGGTGGTACAGATCAACACCACAACATGATGGTTGTACAGATGAGCATACAACCTGATGGTGCTACAGATCAACACACAACATGATGGTTGTACAGATGAGCATACAACCTGATGTGGTACAGATCAACACACAACATGATGGTTGTACAGATGAGCATACAACCTGATGGTGCTACGATCTAAACACACAACCTGATGGTGCTACAGATCAACACACAACATGATGGTTGTACAGATGAGCATACAACCTGATGATGTACAGATCAACACACAACATGATGGTTGTACAGATGAGCATACAACCTGATGGTGGTACAGATCAACACACAACATGATGTTGTACAGATGAGCATACAACCTGATGATGGTACAGATCAACACACAACATGATGGTTGTACAGATGAGCATACAACCTGATGGTGGTACAGATCAACACACAACATGATGGTTGTACAGATGAGCATACAACCTGATGATGGTACAGATCAACACACAACATGATGGTTGTACAGATGAGCATACAACCTGATGATGGTACAGATCAACACACAACATGATGGTTGTACAGATGAGCATACAACCTGATGGTGGTACAGATCAACACACAACATGATGGTTGTACAGATGAGCATACAACCTGATGATGGTACAGATCAACACACAACTTGATGGTTGTACAGATGAGCATACAACCTGATGGTGGTACAGATCAACACACACCATGATGGTTGTACAGATGAGCATACAACCTGATGGTGCTACAGATCTAAACACACAACCTGATGGTGCTACAGATCTAAACACCACAACCTGATGGTGCTACAGATCTAAACACACAACCTGATGGGTGCTACAGATCAACACACAACATGATGGTTGTACAGATGAGCATACAACCTGATGGTGGTACAGATCAACACACAACATGATGGTTGTACAGATGAGCATACAACCTGATGGTGGTACAGATCAACACACAACATGATGGTTGTACAGATGAGCATACAACCTGATGATGGTACAGATCAACACACAACCTGATGGTGCTACAGATCTAAACACACAACCTGATGATGGTACAGATCAACACACAACATGATGGTTGTACAGATGAGCATACAACCTGATGGTGGTACAGATCAACACACAACATGATGGTGGTACAGATGAGCATACAACCTGATGATGGTACAGATCAACACACAACCTGATGGTTGTACAGATGAGCATACAACCTGATGGTGCTACAGATCTAAACACACAACCTGATGGTGCTACAGATCTAAACACACAACCTGATGGTGCTACAGATCTAAACACAACATGATGGTTGTACAGATGAGCATACAACCTGATGGTGGTACAGATCAACACACAACATGATGGTTGTACAGATGAGCATACAACCTGATGATGGTACAGATCAACACACAACCTGATGGTTGTACAGATGAGCATACAACCTGATGGTGCTACAGATCTAAACACACAACATGATGGTGCTACAGATCTAAACACACAACCTGATGGTGCTACAGATCTAAACACACAACCTGATGGTGGGTACAGATCAACACACAACATGATGGTTGTACAGATGAGCATACAACCTGATGGTCGGTACAGATCTAAACACACAACCTGATGGTGCTACAGATCTAAACACACAACCTGATGGTGCTACAGATCAAACACACAACTGATGGTGCTACAGATCAACACACAACATGATGGTTGTACAGATGAGCATACAACCTGATGGTGCTACAGATCAACACACAACCTGATGGTGCTACAGATCTAAACACACAACCTGATGGTGGTACAGATCAACACACAACATGATGGTTGTACAGATGAGCATACAACCTGATGATGGTACAGATCACACACAACCTGATGGTGCTAACAGATCTAAACACAACCTGATGATGGTACAGATCAACACACAACATGATGGTTGTACAGATGAGCATACAACCTGATGGTGGTACAGATCAACACACAACATGATGGTGGTACAGATGAGCATACAACCTGATGATGGTACAGATCAACACACAACCATGATGGTTGTACAGATGAGCATACAACCTGATGGTGCTACAGATCTAAACACACAACCTGATGGTGCTACAGATCTAAACACACAACCTGATGCTGCTACAGATCTAAACACAACATGATGGTTGTACAGATGAGCATACAACCTGATGGTGGTACAGATCAACACACAACATGATGGTTGTACAGATGAGCATACAACCTGATGGTGGTACAGATCAACACACAACATGATGGTTGTACAGATGAGCATACAACTGATGATGGTACAGATCAACACACAACCTGATGGTTGTACAGATGAGCATACAACCTGATGGTGGTACAGATCAACACACACCATGATGGTTGTACAGATGAGCATACAACCTGATGGTGCTACAGATCTAACACACACCTGATGGTGCTACAGATCAACACACACATGATGGTTGTACAGATGAGCATACAACCTGATGATGGTACAGATCAACACACAACATGATGGTTGTACAGATGAGCATACAACCTGATGTGCTACAGATCAACACACAACATGAATTGTTGTACAGATGAGCATACAACCTGATGATGGTACAGATCAACACACAACATGATGGTTGTACAGATGAGCATACAACCTGATGGTGGTACAGATCAACACACAACATGATGGTTGTACAGATGAGCATACAAACCTGATGGTGCTACAGATCAAGACACACAACATGATGGTTGTACAGATCTGAGCATACAACCTGATGAGGTACAGATCAACACACAACATGATGGTTGTACAGATGAGCATACAACCTGATGGTGGTCACAGATCAACACACAACATGATGGTTGTACAGATGAGCATACAACCTGATGTGGTACAGATCAACACCACAACATGATGGTTGTACAGAGAGCATACAACCTGATGGTGGCTACAGATCAACAACACACACTGATGGTTGTACAGATGAGCATACAACCTGATGGTGCTACAGATCTAACACACAACCTGATGGTTGCTACAGATCTAAACACACAACCTGATGGTGCTACAGATAACAACAACCTGATGGTGCTACAGATCAACACACAACATGATGGTTGTACAGATGAGCATACAACCTGATGGTGGTACAGATCAACACACAACATGATGGTGTACAGATAGAACAACACAACCTGATGGTGGTACAGATCAAACAACAACATGATGGTTGTACAGATGAGCATACAACCTGATGGTGGTACAGATCAACACACAACCTGATGGTGCTACAGATCTAAAACACAACCTGATGATGGTACAGATCAACACACAACATGATGTTGTACAGATGAGCATACAACCTGATGGTGGTACAGATCAACACACAACTGATGGTGGTACAGATGAGCATACACCTGATGATGGTAC